>NC_056700.1:11616919-11916919 GCF_018831695.1 Puntigrus tetrazona | reverse complement strand
AACCAAAACAAGCATTTTTAAAGAAACAATAATGTGAACCTAACATGTGTACTAAATATCTGCAAAGACATTATTGTATCGTATGTTGAAAATTTTTGAAATTCATAACCATTGCCTATGCACAAAACAGGGCTAAGAAGATGTGTACGCCACTTCCTGCGCAAAAGGTGGGGTTTATAAAAAAACAACTTGGCGGGAAATATTTGCGCACATGGACACAAACTCAGAACCATCCATACTAACTCTTTTTCCTAGAGTAAAAACAATGATTTTAAGCTCTGTTGTCGAGATATAGTGCACATTTACGTTAATGGAGATAAGCTCTGAATTACATTATGCAAACGTTAAACCAAAATTACATGATTTTTTTTCTTTTTAAAATACTTTAATAGTTTAAAACAAATTAAATACTGTTTGGCCAGTGAAAGAATGGGATCAACTCTATTCTAATTTATGTTTTTATTTTTATCTTGGTATATTTATTCTAATAAATAACAAGGATATTGGAATATTTTTAGCAATTAAATTAAATGTATGGTACAAATGACATTTATATTCTGTATTTCCTTAATGTCTTGTAATGTCCTGTACCTCTGATGATATAAAACGGTGTCAGGCCCATCAGAAACTTCATTAGCCCTGGCACATCCCCACTAAGGATTTCCAAATGATTTTACTGATTTTGAACTCTTGGTACCACTCTCATTAACATTGAAAATGAAACATTAAAAATCATAGTGGCCAAGTAAGTGCCTAATATGTGTCTAATAAACAATTGATATTATGTCAATTCACTGTAATGAAAGTGAAAGTAAAGAAAAATGACGGCTAATGCTGCATTAATGACAAGAAACTAATCTACTTTAACATATGCTGAAAACGCTATTTAAAATATTCCCTCAATATTTCTTTTGTGGCTGATATAATGAAAGCATATTTCAACTTAAACAGGTTGTTTTTTTAAAATCAGTGCCTGAAATAGCCTAAAGCTGCTTTTTACTGATGACTGTAGTGTTAACAATATTAATTACAGGCCTATAATTCATTATATAAATTAAGTTAAAAAAAAACAAACAAAAAAAAACCACATTCAATCATAGCACCTAATGCAGTGCAATAATTTAATGTATTTTATTAATAAAAGTGATCTAATAATAACAACAATAAATATATATATGTCTAAAAATAAGATGTAATAGAGCTACATACTAAATACTCTTTATATTCTCTTTATATTTATATATACTCTTTATATATCCTGGGCTATTATCGACACATGACACCATGCAAATAAGCATGGGGAGGTGGACATAGTTTTTGAATTTAAAAAAAAACCTCTCTCTCTTTTCTATAAGGTATTCGGTCATAAATTACATTACTTTGTCATATTTGGCAGTTGTCATTAATATATTACTAATAACAGCAGTATATGAGTCTGATACCACAGAAAAAAGTAAAACCTTTTTCGAAGCTGCTATATATAAAAAAAATGTAACCGTTCATTACTTCATCTCAATTTAAATGTGTTTTTTTTGTTAGCAACCCCACTCCATTATTTTTGAAAATAGGCTAATTTTCCAACTCACCTATAGTTGAACAGTTGAGTTTTACCATTCTACCAAAACCATTCAGCTGATCTCCATGTCTGGCAGTAGCACTTTTAGCTGCTGTTTAGCGTATAACATTAAATCCGCCTACAAAATGAGCCCATTTTCAAAAATAGTGGAGTGCTCCTTTAACAAAAGAATACTTTTTGTTTTAGCAAGAGTGTGTTAAATTGATCAAATAAAAATAATTGTTATGTCAGAAAAATTTCTCATTACATATTTGTGCAATTCATTTTAATTTCATGTTTTATTAAACTAAATTTCTCAATTTAATTAAGTTAATATATTTTATATATTAATAATGAATTCTCTTCTATCTGACAAATACCAATACTAAGAACGTTCTCTGAAATTTAAACACTTCTTTCTGCTATTTATGTAGTCCTGTTTGCATGTAGTATTTACAAAAAAAAACTGTTTCCAAAGGGTTTGTGTAAACAGAATATAATATGTTTTTATTTAGTGCCATGAACGACTGCATACCAGTTGTAAAAGATCATTAGTTAAGTTTATCTGTAGGGCAGGGGTCTGACCTCCGGGTGGGCAGCGGGATCCTCATGAGGGTCTTATATCGCAGAAGCTCTCTGTGCAGCTCCATGAAGTGCTTCTCTTTTCTCTTGACTATCCAGGTGAAGTTCCCGTGTTTGAGCTCGATCTTAAACACGGCCGGCATCGCCTGTGAACACAGCGCCGATGTGAGATCCGTGACGTCTTTCCACCATTGATTTTTAACTAGCATGTGCTTCACAGACCTTGGACACGCTCCTGTGTTTGGACATGTTGAAGCGGTCCGGGGCCCTGGTGAAGCGTTCCACATCGAGGATCTTGGCAGTGACAGGGGCAGCAGCAAGAAAAACCTGCGCTTCCGTCTCTTTAAAGCCAACGGTCTTGTACACGGCAGAGAATGGGACACGGGATACCCCTGTAAGAAAAGACAGAGCGAAGCGAGGAAAGCCTGTGGGGAATGTGAGCTGAATGCTTGTTTGTGACATGCTGCATCATGTTACGCAGTTGTCCTCATATCGCTCTTTTAAACACCTGTCCCATATAGTCTGATTAGAAAGACCTGCCGTCACAATAAATCCTGTTCTTCAAGTCTAACGTGTATCCAGTCATTTTGAAATCAGAAGAGCCACCTTTATTTAAATGGTGCTTCATACGATACAGATTGCTTCAAGAAAACAACAGAATCGGTGATACAAACTTTATCATGAATGAGACAAGCACCTTTAAAAAGACAATACTACTAAAACAAACGACTGACTAGGATCTGATGTTCTTAAAATAATAAAAATCACTCACCTGAGGGGTTGAACTCACAGTCCACCTCTTCAGGTTCATCCTCAGCATCTGAGAAGCCCAGGTCCCTGGTGTCCAGGTTCTCCACTGTGTCACTCATGTCTGCTTTTATCAGATCGAGTTACTTCTTAAGGGCTCGTTGAAGCATATTTAGCACTCGTAAGCATCAAAGTCCAGCATTGCCTGTTTGAACATACAAACATACATCAAGTCAATAACCTAAAGCAACGGTTCTCAGGTAGTATACTCTATTATGAAGAAAAAAACAATAACAAATACACCCAATTTAAAATGTAATTAACTAAACGTCTGCAATTTGACATAATTAGATAAGCACTTTAAATCTGCTTAGCAAGGAAGGAGAAAAGTTTTAGCTCAGACTCATCTGTGACTCGACAGAAGCTATTAAAATTAGGTAGATTCCATCATAGACAGGTTGCGTGATATACACTTACGCTTGAAAATCACGAAAATTACATACTGGTCCAGCAGCAATGAGAACAAAGTTGGATTGCGCCAACAACAATTGCCAAGAGCATAAAATATTGAAATACAATTTTCTATGATAAACAAGTCTAGTGCTGTGTTAGGACACTACTCGATGTCCAATTTAAATTCTGAGTCCTGCAGCAAAACCAGCTCTAATCTAATTAGCTTTGATTAGCTGGTAAAGTCACCAGTATGTCTTTTTCATATTCTTTCTCATTATAAAATGATCATGTCTGTAGTGTACATGGAACATTTGTGCAGCATCATAAATCAATTCAAATACCACTTAGTCTGACATAATATATTTTTAAAGAAGCATTTACTAATATTTAATGAATTATGAATAAAATGCTTTAAAAATAGAAATCAGTTATTTTAAATAATAATAATATTTCACAATATTGTTTCCCTGTATTTTTGTAAAAAAAAAAAAAAAAAAAAAAAAAAAAAGGCTTCAATGGTTGATGCAAGTAGTGCAGTCATGGCATATACCAACAGGGACCAACTAAAACAAGCTAACAAGCCAAACCTTTAGCCCTTAGTTTGCTAATTTCTATTTAAAACATTTCCTTTTTCAATCAGGCCAAAAGTCAAAGGTCAAATGTCTTCTGCCTTGCAGCATGAAATCCCTCCAGTCAACGTTAAACTAATAATACACACAAGATCACATCAGTGTCACTCCCTCACAAAAAGAGGTATTAAAAAATAGATCACATCCTGTTTTTCTTCAATATCTCTGGGAGCAAATCCAAGAAAATTCCCTAAAGCCCAAAACGCGACAGGGAGAATTGCTTTCACAGAAATACAAAACCCAAGAAGCGGTTTGTTGTTCGTGCCTTTACGCTATTCCTCTAAAATTATTTAGTCAGTTAGTGACATGATCGAAAGGATGAATAAAAGGTAAACAACAGAACTGGTGACCCATCCGAAACTATAAATACAGGTATGCCATAAAAAGGGAGGTGAGATGATGCCACAACAAAAAAAATTATATAAGCCACTGAAGCTCTTAAACATATTCATAAAACATTGCCAAGTCAGTTAATAATAGATGTGCGGCGGATTGGAGGAGTGCTTTAATAGCTTGATAATCACAGATGTGGGTTTTAGATCTAAAGTAGAAAGTTTCACACAGTGTGTGGAGGAAATAATACAAAGCAACTGGATATAAAGCGCAATGGAGAAAGAGATTATAGAAAAATACTGAAACTGAGCAGCTGAGTCACCAACTGTTACCAAAACAACACAATCCATGCTGCCACAACTTCATTAAACAAAATATGACCACCAACTCTATCCTCAAGCCTTTCACACAACATAAAGTCGACGTTTGTGCTGCTAAAACAAAAATGTCTTTATCAGCGCAAATAAGTAAAAACAGAGAACTGCTTTTTCGATTTCTCTAATAAAGAGGTTAGTTGCTTTTCTTAAGACTGCAGCAATTTTGCTGCCAAGTGCACGTTCGCTCTATAACTACCCCACAAAACCTTCTATTAAACATAATGGAACATTTTCTCCTCTCATTGGCTGGTTGCGGTGGGCTGCAGCATGCACATACAGGCTGGTCTATTCAGTCTGATTGCTTAATGACCATTTAAAATGTGCGAACGAGGAATAATGTGTGCTAGAGAGAAGCTAAAGCGTTTGGACTTCCCATCTTACGTAAGCCAAGTCTAACGGTGAGGTGTGGCTCTTTGGCAACTCTATAATCTGAACTCCTTATGACATCACCTTTTCCAGTGCAGCAACCTTTGGAGGCTCAGAGAAACAAACTTAGTCCTTCAATCCTCAGTCGTAGGAGACTCAAAGTCATTAAATCTGTTTACAAAGAGGCTGGTATGTCTCAAAACATCTCACAAAAGAAAAAAAAATGTCCAGATTGATATCACTGGCGAACAAAGTTAACACGAAATTGAAATTCTGTTTTTCTTGCTTAATGTTTGCGGTCTTCTGATCACTGCATTCTGGTTCAGAAATATAATGACTTCTGTTTTCCACTGACATCACTCGGCCACTCGGATTAGAGTCAAAAAAGACAGAAAGGGTTTTTTCTTCATAAAAACAAGAAAATTGTATTTAGTTTGAAAGAGTTTAATTTTATTTTCTGAGCAAAACAATTCATTTTAAGACAAGTTGACACCCACCAAAATGTAATTTAGCGTAACAACAGTTCATATACCAAGCTAATTAAAGAAAGAATAATAAAAGACTGCATTTAAAAACCACCAAAAACGTATTAACTAATTTTTACCAATCTACTACCAGTTTTTTATTATTCAAAGCATGCTTTATCCATATAAAATCTTGATGTGGACACCAAAAGGGCACGTGTTGCCTTTGACCCATAAGCATTATTGTAAAATACTCTACAAGGCTACAAGTCTATTTTTCGAACTAACTAATCTCTCTACATTCTGGCACTGAACTCTATTCTCTAAATCTCATCTGCTGCCCTCTACAATAAAATACATCAGAGAACGGTATAAATAAAACAGGTTGGCTTTCCTTCATTGTCTCTGGTGGCCGTGTTTACTATAAATATACAGGAAAGTCTAGCGAGATGCTAGTTTAAACAACAAAAGTGCTGGTAGAGAGGATCCTGATGGAGAGAGTCATTCGTTCTCTCTTTGTAGGTGAACGCTTATGACTGTGGTATCTCATGCATGTCTCCCACCTGTGCACTGACCTTTAGAGACAGCTTTAAAGAGGCGCACAGGTCAAAGAGAGGCAGTGAATCAGACATGTCAACTATCACACCGCTAGAGCATTATTGCATTTTTATGGTTCTTCATATGATATCATCTTGCCCAACCACCACAATCTCAGAATGGACCATTCCTGAGTAAGGGTGTGTTTTACTGTTTACTGATATATGGATCATGTGATTTTACAGCCAAAGCTCTGTTCTGTGTGCTGTACGGCACGCAAAGACTAAGTTAATTCCTCATTTACTGGAAGTGAATCTATTTAGGAACCAAACTCAAACACACACCATTTCATATATAATCACACTAAGCTCTCAATTATAATTAGGAAATACCATTCACTTCTCCACAGTGGAAAGTTTGCCTTCTGGCTTTGTTAGTTGGGGGTCTTGAAAGATTTAAAATTTTAGTAATTTTGGATATGACCACATTGACTGGATGAGAATTAAGCTTGAACTGAATTTAACAAGATGACGGCTCTGCTATCTCCTTTAGAGCTGCTTTACGGCAGAGCTGTAACTTGTGACATCGGCGCTGGCGTTGAACTTAATTGAATCAACATTGAACTGAATAACGACACTGCTGCCTTTTGTAGAACTGCTTATAGCTGACCGATTATCTGCTATTGATCTGATTTAAACCAACATTGAATGGATATTAGCTAAATAATGATGCTGCTGTCTTATAGAGCTGCTTTACAGAAGAATCTGAAACGCCTCCATAGCTTTAGTTTCCATAATATCTGCTGCATCTCTGTGAAGATACCTGTATTTTATATAAAGCACCGTATAAAGGCAACTTGACTTTAGTTTGTCCATCAAGACGCAATATGCTTGTCCAGCAGCTCAAAGGTGTGTTTGAACTAAAGCAAATTAAAACAAGAGCAAATTCAAAACAAAACAAGAAAAGCGTGAACTTTTAGGCTAATCGGTTACCTGTGCCTCGTAATAAACAAATCTTGATGTAAATGATCCAATGCAGGACAGGCTGTACAGTGAACTGTAGAAAATAACTGCAGAACAGCAAGTAACCTTTAAGAGCTCTGACTGTTGGAAACACCAAGATAATATAAACAAATGCACCTTCCTTCTTGTCGTTTTCATAATTTGTCTTAAATGCCAGGATTTTTTTTTTTAAACAAATAAAAACATTTTTTGTTGAGAAGTATTATTGTGCACAGACAAAACAATGATTAAAACGTTGCTTTTTGCAGTGCACTAATTTCCTTCCTTCTGAACAAACCCTTTCAACATTACTTCTTCTTACTAAACTACAGCAATACACTGATAATGAGGGGGAATGAAAAGTTAGAGGACGGGATATCAGCTGTTGCTTCCTGCCAACAAGTTCCTGCCCATTGTAATTCGTCATGGAGACAAGGCCCAGTGCCTTTGGAAGGAGAAAAAAAATATTATGCAACCATGCACGTTAGAGATTTGTGAGAAACTATGCTATATGTACCCCCTCTGGGTCCGCACAGACCTTTAGAGACAGCTTTAAAGAGGCGCACAGGTCAAAGAGAGGCAGTGAATCAGACATGTCAACTATCACACCGCTAGAGCATTATTGCATTTTTATGGTTCTTCATATGATATCATCTTGCCCAACCACCACAATCTCAGAATGGACCATTCCTGAGTAAGGGTGTGTTTTACTCGATTCCCTCGTGTGTGCTGGGACATGAGTGAAACTAAGGAACTGTGGGAAATATTGTTGTTGTAAGAGATGAAGCTGTGTGGATGAAACTACTGCAGACTGGCTTTAAATACCATCGTAGGTTCAGAGGGCTTATTAAAGCGGCCACCAACAAAAGTAATCCATTCATCTTTACTATTAAAATGGATTTTGTAAGTGTCTGGGAAAGACAGTCTCCGTGTAAGTCTTTGCCAATACGTTGTTGACTTTTCCTCCAGTTGAAAAAGCCTGATTTGTATTAAGATTTTCAGAGCAAATGCACTTTGCACCTGAATCCAATTTATGGCATGAGTTTGTTCCTCAAGCAAAACGGCACTACACTTGTTTTGTCATGTGCCTTTTCACACGTCTGTCTGTCTGTCTGTGAGGCGTGTTAGTGATAGCGTGAAGTTCCCAGCAGCTCAGGGTCAGAAGTCTCATTGCACTCTGATTAATGAATGACACGATTAAAATGTAAGAGATAAGTAAACAACACCGAGGCGTTTAAGTTAGTGAAAACACGATTAGCCAAAGCTGAGAAAGTGTCAGAATAAAGGGTGTGTGCTGCATTACTGTTTATTGCAAACTGAGTTGTCATTTATTCCGTTCTTGTGAACTCCAGCCTTTGTGTACAGCTGAAAAAACAAGAGAGGGATTTTGGAGCCGGAGTAAAACCAAGTTGACTTTCCTCTCTTGTGCACTGGTCACACATTCCACCACCATGGATACAAAAGCCTCTCACACTGGGGTGAGACAGGAGCCAAGACATATCGGCACCAGAAAGACTTTCACATTTCACAATTACACACAGACACACACATCCATAACTGTGTGTTAGAAATGTTCAAGTGTTCCCTCTCTTTAACTCTGCTAGCTGAGACACGTTTGGAACACAGCTGAAGACAGCAAACGGCACAACAAACAGCACAAAGTTTTACTGACCTGGCTTGGTAGACGTGATTCCCACATGATAAACCAGCTGTTTGACTCCCACAACAATGAAAGGCTAACTCATAGTTTTGCAGTGTTAAAAGAGTCCCTCTCCCTTTCTATGACTCCAAACAGACTAAACAAGAGGGCAGTGGAGAGATCAGTCATAGGCCAATGTGTTTGAAGGGGCCGGGGCCTTCTCTGGGTTCTGAAGTGTCAGTTACAGTCGCTCAGCCAATCAAGTGCAGCAAGTCACAACACTCTCCTCCTCTCCTCAGCTGTTATATGCATTTAGGTTGACTGGAATCTCCCCCATGGGATAGCAGCAGCACAAGTTAGAGCTCTATAATGGGTCAGTTGTTTCTCCCAGATATCAATGAGATTAAGCAAAGACCAAATGGAGACTTTTGTTTAAATATCTTGCTTTTTCTAGAGATCCAGAAGAGAGCTCAACAATATCTGCACTGTGCTCAGGCTTGCCAAAACACAAAATCACAATTCAAGCAGTCTGGAAGATGGATGGGTGCATTCATAACTAATCTATATACAGGCGCACACTTCCACTCAACAGTTTGGGGACTGTATGTGTTAAAATGTTTTTTTTCCAAATTCAAAATAGCTGTTAGTAGCTGTATTTTAATATATTGCATAAATGTAATTTACATCTGTGAAAGCAAATGTGAATTTTCAGCAGCTATCATTCCAGTATTCAGTGTCACGTGATCCTTCAGAAATCATTCTGTAATGCTGATTTGATTCTCAATAAATATTTATTATTATTATTATCATCATCAAATAATGTTCAAAACAGTTGTGCTGCTTAATAGTGTGCTGCTTTGGTAACATTGTTAATTTGTACTGTCATGTGATCAATTTAAAATGACTATTTTTTTATTTAAAATATGGATAATTATATTTCATATAATGTAGAAACATATTTAAATACATAATATATTAATTTATATTATTATCCAATAATGGCAAAATGGCAATGTTAGAAAGTCAGTATTTTTACAGTAACAGCTGTGTAAAGTGTTGTTTATAAGGTCTCGTGCTAGAGCTCTGAAACTGCTGCAGCTGCAGAATGCTAAAATGACAAGCAGCATCTCCAAGATTCAGAGGTGGAAATGTCAAACCAACTTATCTCCAGGCTGCTCAGCAGTCAGGGCCACAGTTTACCCTTGGAGCAGTTTGTTCTGCTCTTCAAACAAACTGCAAGCACTTTCCTGAAGCCTTTCCTCTCCAACAATCCATCTATTTTCCATGGTGAGGAGAGTTCCACTTCACTGTGTCTAAATGGATTAATCTCTGAAGAACAAGAGCAAGACGCCGCACTAAAGGACGTCCCAGCGTATCTGACGCTTTGTGGCCAACAACAAAGACAGAGCAGAAGATAGACTTCTGAGCACCATAAATCATTTATATTTTCAATTTTCCGCCTTGTCTGATGCGGGACCTCTGGTCTATGGAGTCTGTAATAATTACCACGGCAGGGTGTGCCAGAGCGGCCATACCTTTGCTCAAATGGCAGCCATTGCCATTTATCACAGCCGCAAGCAAACATCTCTGTCTCTCTCACGCAACACAAAACAATATCAGCTCGACCGCAGAGCCTCAAGCGCATGAGGAAAAGTGAAGTAAGAAATAAATAGAGAGAAAGAGTGCAATGTGAGAAGAACAGAGATTAACAGAAAAGTGAGCTTTATATTAGTGGCATTTAATTAGCTACATAGACCCATCTGCTGGAAACAACACTGCACTACTTCTAAACTTCTTCCACAACGAATCGATAACTCAAATATTGTTAACCTAAAATGAAAGTTCTGTCATCATTTACTCACAGGAGTTTCTTCGAGCACAAAAGAAGATGAAGAACGTTAAAAACAGTTCAGTGTTCAAAGCCATTCACTCTCACACTAGAAAAACACATTATGGAAGCCAACAGTTTGATTAGTAACAGTGTTCAGAATATTCTTTGAGAATATCAACTTTTGTGTTTCACTGAATAAATCACGACAGATTTATATTTTTGGGGGTGATCCAGCCCCAAGGGTTTTTCATCGCAAGGTTAAATTTGTGATCATGTTTTGAAATGTAAAATTGCTTAAAATAGATAAAGTTCTACACTTTTTTTAAAAAGATGCAACCTCTGGTTTTGATACTATAAAAGATAAAACTTTTTACAGAATCTTGAAGAGAACATTATTACGTATAACGCTCTTGCCCTCTAGTGGACAGAATCATAAAAACTATTTATCTGCCCCTTTGAAGCTTCATATTATGCGGCCCACGTTGAGTGCAGACATATAAGCATCTAAAAGAGA
This sequence comes from Puntigrus tetrazona, assembly GCF_018831695.1. Taxonomy (NCBI): domain Eukaryota; kingdom Metazoa; phylum Chordata; class Actinopteri; order Cypriniformes; family Cyprinidae; genus Puntigrus; species Puntigrus tetrazona. The sequence goes on along the minus strand of NC_056700.1, from coordinate 11,905,891 downwards.
GGATGTTTGCTATCTCTGTCATTTGTGCACCTCGAATCCCTCTAAAGGGCAACCGATAAAATTATCAAATATAGCTACAGTTCGAATCTACGCTTCCTCTCAAGCCTCTTGGTTCCCTGTGCTATAAAGATAAGATAATTGTATGTTGATTGTGATCGCTTGATGACTGGGTGCAATATGGCTGCAAATGGCACGGTCGTTGATATGTAGCTACAGACACTGGGGAAGAAGACAAATATAATGGAGACTTTGACCAGAGGCCACTGACACACCACACCTCAAAGAAACAACTACAAGAACAATACTGGTTTGAATCATGCGTTACACATTACATACACAACCGCACAAACTGTTTAATAAAAAGAAGAGAGGGGCAATGCGGAGTTACTCTACAGGAAACACTATACACTGTAGGAAAGAAAGAAAGAAAGAAAGAAATGACCTCTCTGTTATCCAGCCAATAGTTAAATGTGTTTCTGCAGACTCGGGTTAGGTCTACACACTGACTCTGGCAGTTTACTGAAGGCTCAATATCAGCTCAGACCTTTCCAGTCGTAAAACCAGTTAATGATCTCTGCCTTAATTCTCTTCCCCACAATATTTAGTCAACATCAAAATCTCGTTTGCAGGAGATGCATTTCTGCTTTTACCCACACTGTAAATTTGTCGGTTTACTAGCATGAGTGACAAAAATGAAATATTTAAAAGATATGAAGTCATCCAAGTATACCTAAAGATATTAAAGATATGAAGCCATACAAATCATGTTAAAAACGAGCAAAATAAATGCGTTTACAATTTGTTGTAAAAGTCGCTTCTTTTAAAATTAAATCTATGAGGGAGCTTTATTGGTCTGAATAGGGAAAGTCAGAATAGAAAGATAAAAATATATATATATTTAATTCATCATTAATCTATCGTTTATGGCCCACACGCTACAGATGAGAAACGTGACATACTTCTGACGTAAAACGTCACGCCAGCTGTCTCTCTCTTTCTCCAGTTTAAAACGCACTTCGCGAATTTTATAGATCCAGAAAAGGCCCTTAATGAGAACCCCTTATTCAGTAGATACTGATTTTAGTCCTATTGATAATCTTGTTTCGGTCTGCCGTCTATTAGGCTGTTTTGTGTTTTCCTTCTGAACTGTTTAATACTGCTTTGCGCTGCACTCTTTAGTATCGCCTCACGGTGGCAGTATTCAACAAGAATCCATCCTCATTAAATCCGCTACCTTTGTCGCTTAAATAACGTGAACGTATACTTTCCAAACTATTACGATGCTCTCTATCGATATTCCGCATCCACTTACTCAGTGATGAATCAATGTCACCATTAATGAAAGAGCCCGCATCACGCGCGCCTCTCATCCTCCTCGAGGAGATTTCATCTCTCCGACTCTCACCTTGTACACTTATCTTTCTTCCTACACCAAAAATGCCTTAAATAGCTTCAAGACTAACGATTTTCTGTCCAATGTGGACAGATAGCTTGGCAGCAAAAGCTGGATTGCCATCCTTAAATCCTCTTGAGTTTTCCTATCAGTCGGAGCCGGCGTGGAACGGATGGTAAGGAATTGCCATCAGGACGTTTAGTTGACAGCTACAAATAAAGTACAACAGAGCGCGAAATACTGAACGACCTTCAGAGGAGTCGGCTTTTTAAAGGAATCTCTGTCAGGGCGCGTTCTGCTCGAACGCAACTAGAATTACGCGTCCGAAAGTTAGACGTCAAGTATCGAAAAGACTTCAAAAACAATTTGGAATAGAACCCTTAATATCAATTAATGATAGTTTCGTCGCTTTCACGAGCGATTCTGAACTGAGAGAGCGGCGTACTGTTGCTATGGTTACTTTTGCGGGCGGGATGCCGTTTCAGTCAGCGAACTTTTATTTCGCGCGCTAATGTGTCTTGCGGTTCGAGAAACGTTTGAGACGCGTAGCGGGTATGTAAAAGAACACGCTTTGAACACATGCTGTTTACAAGACTTTTAGGAGACTTCAGCGCGTAATTAGGGAGGTCGGAGTCAGACCCTCCAAAACTACAAAGTCGGACCCTCCAAAACTACAGAGTCGGACCCTTCGAAAATTCGCATCCTGCGGTACAGGGGTTGTGTAAGTTCAATTGTAAATGTCGGGCAGCCCTGAGTGCGGCACGATGGGGAGTCGGCGGGGAGACTGTCCTCCCCGAGCTCTCTCTCACAGGAGAATCTAGACGCTCCATGATCTCTCAGCATGCCTACCTGGACGAACCGGTCCAACTGTTCCTTCAACTGCAGTTGGGACGAGAACGCGACATATTGGGGATTTGAGCACCCGGTTAACATTTTCCCGGTTCCGGTGCTAACCGGGGTCACCGTCACCTGCGCGCTCTTCTTCTTTGTAGGTGTGACGGGGAATCTCATGACCATTTTGGTGGTGACCAAATACAAGGACATGCGGACCACCACCAACCTGTACCTGTCCAGCATGGCCTTTTCGGATTTACTCATTTTTCTCTGCATGCCTCTGGACTTGTACAGAATCTGGAGGTACCGACCTTGGAATTTCGGCAACGTGCTTTGTAAACTCTTTCAGTTTGTGAGCGAGTGTTGCACGTACTCGACCATTCTGAACATCACCGCTCTCAGCGTGGAGAGATACTTTGCCATTTGTTTTCCTCTTAGGGCGAAGGTAGTCGTGACCAAGGGTCGCGTGCGCGGGGTCATTTTGGTCCTCTGGATAGTATCCTTCTTTAGCGCGGGACCTGTGTTTGTGCTCGTCGGGGTTGAGCATGAAAACGGGACGAACTCGTGGGATACAAACGAATGCAAAGCGACGGAATATGCCATTAGGTCTGGGCTCTTAACCATTATGGTTTGGGTCTCCAGCGTCTTTTTCTTCTTGCCTGTGTTCTGCTTAACTGTGTTGTATAGTCTCATCGGGCGAAAGCTCTGGAAGAGAAAGAGGGAGACGATTGGGGAAAACGCTTCGAGTCGTGATAAAAACAATAGACAGACAGTGAAAATGCTGGGTAAGTGCCCGGTTTAACCACAGTATCAGGTAACAGCGATCAAGTTGTTTGTCGTCTGCGCACTTTACGCACAAGCGCACCCATTACGCACGGGATGCTCTTGGCACAAAACAACAGCAGAGTACAGCATACACTCAGTTGTTTTGCTGGGGAGCTTAAAAATGTGGTAACAGCTAAATTAAATGGTTTATTAAAGTAAAAACGGCTCACTATGCTCCTTTCCATGGTACTTGGTGATTAAAAAAAAACATAATTTTTTTAAATATTTGAAATTTGCTGTGCTATATATATATATATATATATATATATATATATATATATATATATATATATATATATATATATATATATATATATATATAAAGCCTGATAACTAAAACAGTTTATATCAGAAAGAAAATAATGCTATTTCTGGGGGAACATTATCTAGTTTTCATTAAGTAGTTTTTATATTTTATGCAAAATCAAGGTAACAGGGTTGAAAAACTAAATTCGTCCTTTAAGAACAAACTAACCCCAAGATTAAAAAGAGGAGGTACTTTAGTGTTCAGTACTGATACTTATTTATGAAAATGTACATAATTTTTTAATAAGCTGTAACAGGATTGATACGTGTTGTAAATGTGGCTACTAGAGTCTACACGAATATATATTTTATTATTTAAAAATAACTTTTTTGTATGATATGCTTATAATGTTGATGAGGCCCTTTTGTGTAAAATATCTGCATTTTTTTGTACTAATAATATTTGCTTTTTGCAACAAGGGATCTGCTGTTTCCCCGTTCGATAACTTCCATTCCCTCTCTCTAACAGCTGTGGTGGTGTTTGCCTTCGTGCTCTGCTGGCTTCCCTTTCACGTTGGACGTTACCTGATCTCTAAATCCACAGAGATGGGCTCTCCTGTCATGTCGGTCATCAGCCATTACTGTAATCTCATCTCCTTTGTACTCTTTTACCTGAGTGCCGCAATCAACCCTATCCTGTACAACATCATGTCCAAGAAGTACAGGTTGGCAGCTTGCAAGCTTTTCGGACTCCATCATACCCCCCGAAGAAGCACATCGGTGGTCAAAGGAGAGAGTTCCCCGTGCTGGACGGAATCCACTGCCAGCCTGTGACTCTTTACCATTAACAGCCATTTCAGACCTCATCTACTGCCGCCGCCATTTTGTATGATAATAGTTCCTCAAAAACCCACATGATCTCTCATACATTTTCAATCGGATCAGGGAGCAGTTCAGAAAGAATCGATTCATAAACAGCCATTCCAAGCTCAACGTTTAATTAGATGCCTTGACGTTTTATAAAAAAATATGCTTGTAAATAGAGACAAAAAAGGAGAAGAAAAAGAACTTCAGTTGCCTTAAATCTGAATCTGGAAGACAAAATTAGCACTGTAGATACAGCAAACCTATGCACCCGACGACAGGGACTGCAGAGGTGATGCCGTTCATTTGTATTGTGCCCGAATGCACGTTACGCTGCTTTAGAAAGTGCCGTCACATTCTTTATGTGTGTATTCATAAGGCTCGGCTCCAGACCCGAAGCAATACGCACGATTCAGAAGCTTCTGAGAAACCAGTTAAAAACAAAGAAACGTTCGCGTTGGTGCGCTCAAGCACTCAAACATCATAAAAGCTTGCATTTTTTTTCCTCAGTGTTTCATGTGCTAAACTATCGGTACGAATTACCCAGCTATAAAGAAGAGTTTTATTTAAAACCACTGCAGTACATGTTGTGACGGTATATTTGTATGTTACATCCAGTAGTATCTGTCGTGGAAACTGCATGTGTCTTGTGTTCTAAATGATGTACAGTACAGAAACATATTTGTATATTGTAAAATATGTAAATATACCAATGTTCCGTTGGATATCTGTTGTGTGGGAGCTTTTCTTTACATGTTTTTTTTTTGACAATACACTAAAACCTGTACATTCTCCTTCATAAAATAGTTTGGAAATGTCACAATAACAAAGACGCGTCAAGTAACAGTGAATTAAAAATGACATTTTAAAGTATTATATATCTACTATAGATTTATAGATATCTATCTATAGATTTTCTTTATAATACTTTATAATCTCTTATTTACAACCTTGAAAATCAATATTTAGTTTAAAAACAATGACAGTGACAAATTACTACTCTATTTATGTATATATGTAGACACACACAATTTAGGACAAATCTGTCCATATTATTTCTGTAGATACAGAGATAGAAATAGAGAAAAACAGATAGAAAGACAAAACAGCTGCAATAATAAATCCAAAACTATGTGGTCATTTACAGAAACTATAAAGGGCTCTTTAATAAATAATAAGGAAACAGTGATGCAATGTTCATTTGAGATGCTCTTATTCTTCATCAGGATCAGTGGATTTTCAATTTCATGACATCTTGTTACAAATTCTCCTTTCTTCTGTCCTGTGTCCATGTGCAAAGTCTGACTGCTGGTGTTTTATTGATGTCAAATGAAGGTCAGAGCCTCCAGACTGGAGAGAAAGAGAATTAAAGAGGAGAGCACTTTCATAAATCAGTCAGATCTCCTTACGAGGCAGAAGGTGATGCTGCAAAATGAGATAGTCCAGTCACACATGCCACTCCTGCCTTCCCTGACCATAAAACAGAAAAAAAAAGAAGAAAAATACCACAGCCCTGATGGAGAAGGGGAGTGTAAACACTCTTCAAGTGTCAATTACAGGTCAATTTCAAATAAACCAGCACCGGCCCAGGACAATCCGCTTTTAATGATAAACCTCAATTAAAAACGCTTTTGCATTAAAAGCGCAGGCTAATAAAAGTCATATTTTAATAAGCGATTGCAGTCAGTCGCCACAAACGTAACACTAAATGTTTTCATTTGCAACAGTTGCGAGCTTTAAGTGCTTTGGCAACACAAATGTAGCGATAAAAGAAAGAAAATAAAGAAAGCGCGAAAAGCAAAAAAGGAAAATGGACACGGAGAGAGAAAAGTGACATTTTGTTTCTTTGAAGTGTCAGCTCTAACCGCAACAAGTACTTGACAAAACATCGCAAGAAAGTAGGCATCTGTAATTAATGGAAACGGCTACAAATAAATGCTCTGCTTTTCAGGCAATCCGATACCGTTCAAGATTTTATGATTTATTATTCATTATGAAGCTATATATCATTTCACTCTACACCATGAATTTTTACAACGGCTTGTTAATTTTTCTGTATGAATACGTGTCTGCTTCAACAGGTTCACGTGAAGCACTTTTGGCGGTGGATGAAATTGGACTAGCAGCTTCGATGAACAACATCTTTCTACGTCAAACACCTCAGTACTATTGTTGAGCGTTTTTTAAATATTTCCTGCTTGGTGGGTTTTTGAGAGTAAGAACGTAATCTGAATTTTAGCAATGTCAGATATTGGGTTACGATCAGTATTTGTACTCATTGCGAGGGTTTTAATAATCGTGACATGCAACAGACAATAACCAATGAGTGACGTGTCCAGTACAAAGTACAATTTGTCAGAAAAAATTAAAACATTTATTGGGTATAAATATATTACATACACGCTACAGATACAGTTAAGTCTTACATACATAGGGTAGTATTTGCAAAAAATCTATACATTAACATTGATATGGCAGTTTCTTTTATATATATGCATATGAAAATGTCTAACATTTACAATACAAGAAAGATTTATGACTTTAAAAATTGTAGATCATGACAAGCCTGGAATGTTTTGTATATCTTTCCTTTTTTTCTTTTTCTTTTTTTTTTTCTTTAAACTGTGAGGTAAAAATACATAATTTTTTTTTTTTTTTTTTGGAAAATAGTTGAATACACTTACGGTTCTATACATTTTTCTCTGGGATGACTGAGAGCTGATCGATATCCAAACATAATGCTCAAATTCATTTTCCATATTTAAAACAGAGCACAAATAAAACAGAAATAAAATACAATATAAAAATACAAAACTGTACTTGGGCCACAAAAAAAGTTGTGTGTGTGTGTGTTTTTTTTTTATTTGACAAGGACCAATAGGAAAACAAACAAACCAACCAAAATAAAAGAAAAAAGAAAATGAATAAAAATAGAGATCACCAGTTAGGTCTAAACACTTATATATAAAGTGGGCAAAAAAAAAAACAAAAAAAAAACCTAACATTAAAAGGACGCCAATGGACTTTCAGACCTTTCACTAAATGTGTTCAAGCCTGTGTGGGCATGTTTTACAGACATTTCTGACTGAATGGTACTCTTGATTCGAAAGCAATAGCAACAATGACTAGGAAATACAGTTTTATCAAGATAAATCTAATAAAGATTAATGTTTCGCTTTAAAAAGTGCTTCATTTCTGTTAGTTGTCATACTATATATCTATATATCTCTATATATAATTCCTTAGCAAAAATACTGGAATAAATTCACTATTGCGCTATGACATGTCCGGAAAACAAAAAAGGAAACGAGAAATGTCGCTTGCCTCAAAACAGTTTGATTGTTTTGCTTTCCTTTTCGGTGTGAAACGGCATGTAAGATTTCACCTCGGAAGGATTATTCCAATAAATGGCACAATGTTCACCACTAAAAAAAAAATTAAATAAAAAAAAAAGTGTAGTCACAGATGAAGTTTAACTTAATAGTATGTTTTTCCTTTTCAAGAAACGATGTTCTAGTGTCACAAAGGATTTCTCAAGTAACCCTTTAAATAACAATAAAAAGCAACATAAAAGTGGACAAGCCTCCGCTTTGGCAAACAGTTAAGATAACATAAGCGTCATAACACTCATTTTAGCAATGTTAACAATGCTACGTACTGTATGTCCCATTACACGCTCACAAAAAAAAAAAAAAAAAAAAAAAAAAAAACATTAAACATTTGCTACAGTCCTCTATGAAAAGACAACTAGCTGGAGTTCGGCACTTTCTGATAGGAGATGAACAGGCATTTGGTTATACATAAATGTTTCAGCATGGTACATGCTACATGTTCCCAATTAATCAAAGACATAAACATAACCAGAATTATGAATGAAAGGAATGCTGGCCTTAATCGTTAATCTACAATACATTTAACTGGAAAAAAAAAAGAAAAGAAAAACATGCTACGAGAGAGAGACAGAGTGAGAGAGAGAGAGACAGACAGACAGGAAAAAAAAATAGTACATAACTACATCTCTTAATTTCTTGAAAAATAAATAAATGAAGATTGCACTTTAATTGCCATTTAAAGTACTGTATGCAATAGATAGTATAAATAACCCTAAAGAATGATACCTTACTTTCCCATTAACTTTGGCAAAGGTATTCTGAGCTAGTAAACGATTTGCTTACGAACAACTGGAGCAAGGCACAGCTTAGGTGAGAAAACAGGTCAAATAAATGCGTTTAAAACTGCAGATACAACAGAATGACGCTACAGATGACAGCAATACCAGAATCATTCGGCAACGTTTAGTGTTTTCGCAGCACCCTCTCAGAAACATAGTATTTTCTTCTTCACCTCTAAAAAGTCCATGTCCCTGAGGTACAATACAGGCTGTCAGTCAAGGAGAAGAAGCCCTTCCCCATGTAGTTCTCCTTTTTTTTTTTGTTTTTGTTTTTTTTTTAGAAACCTCCTATCTGTTCTGCAAGTGTAGCGTGGGAGAAACTCTTTGGATCGACGGGAACTGCTGGTTTGTACCTTTTACTTGGCTAAAGATGCACCGCGAGCACATCGGGCTGTTTTGGCGTGACGCAGCGGGTGGAGGAACTCACTGCTGCTTTTGACAATAACCTCGATGTGAAGCACCTTAAAAAAAAAATGTCCAACGGGATGAAACATTCAACGACGGGGGTGGTGGTGGGGGCCGACGGGAACGCGACTCCCGAGGACCAACGCCATTCACAGAGCGACGAAACGGGCCATTTCGGTTTCACAGCTACGCACTTGGCTATTGTGACTCCCTGGATCTACGGACACCACGCAGAGCCCAAAGTCAGTCTGAGAGGGCGACGTTAGCCTAGCCAAAGTCATCCGGGTGGGGGGTGGCGGGGTGGCGAGGAAATAGCCCTGTGTCACTGCACCTTAGGACTAGATGGCCAGAGAAAGAGGGTGTGCGTGGCGGCAAAGGGGCGTACTCTTCTGCCACCACTACTGACCACAGATAAAGCACCATAGATTGTGAACAGAGAGATCTACTTCAAACTCATCGTTACTTATATTACAATAGCTCTTATAGATTTATATTTATATCTCTATATATTAGATAACTGATTCCGTTCGTAGGAAAAATAAACACACAATAGCAGCATCACTTAAACCACACTTGGATTGCAACATTGCTTTGGCAGCTTAAATGCAGGGGGCTTTGCAAACAGCCTTACTACGGTAACAGTATTTCGTGTTTCTGAAAAGGATCGCGGTGATGCGTGCTGTGACGAAATGTGAACATCACGTGATTAAGTATCAAAAAAACGGCACTGGGTGAACTGTGGGTGTTACGTCATGATAAAGCTATGTATATATGGCTGTGAAACAAACGCACACTCGGATTAAACAAGGTAAGGCCATGAATGCGGAGAGAATACCCATACATTTTCCTCCCGACATATACGTACACTTAAAGGGATACAAAAAACGAAGCATGCAAAAACAGGCTGTCGAGCAACTCTTCGAAAGGCTTGATGGATGTGGTTTTGCATTCGCCGAAGAGTTCGGTGTGAAATCCACGCGCTGTAAAAGAGTGAGTGACACAGCGATGCACAGGCAGGCTGGAAGGCATCAGAGAGAGAGAGAAAAGAGAACGAAAGACAAGAAGAGAGCCTGTATAACATACTCAGCCTACAGTACGTCGCGTCGGATGTATACTTTAAGTGTTTGTGTGTTTCTCGAAACATTTTTTTTTTCTTGGCTGGCTGCTGGTTCTGCGTTCGTCTCAGTATTTTCACTTCATGAAGAAGTATTCCACCACGAAAGCGATGAGGAAAGACAGGGCCGCGAAAGCCCCGACTAAGACGGCCGCGGAGCGTTCGTCCGTGGCGAACATGCCGCCGGGCTTCAGGGTGTCAGGGGGGTTGAGCTCTCCGGGAAGGGGGAGCTCCGTACGCCGCAGGGTGAAGAGCGAGGACGGGCTGAGCGGGCCGCACAGCTCCTGTGTGCTGTCCTGACACCGCCGGCACACGTACACGCGGAAGCGATAGTCTGTGTTGTTCTGCAGGCCAGATATCTGGAAGCTTGTGTCCTCTCCCTTATATAACTGAAAGAGACGGAGATAACGTTTGTGAAAAACACTGCTTTATATTCTCAAACTGAGTGAAGCATTTTCAAATGATGCAAACCACAAAAGTCGTCGCGTTTCTGTGGTTTAAAATGAGAAGCTTGTTATTAGGGTATATTTAATTCAAATTAAATACTAAAATAAAAAAAAGAGTGTTACTTGCATAAAAGTTAACTGAAATAAAATAGAAAAAAGATGGTTCAGCCTCATCAAAAGATTGCGTTAATTTAGTAAAACAACGAAATCCAAAATCAAATATAATAAAAACAACATAAACAAAATGAATAAACATGCAGTAAATTACTAAACAGTTAACTAAAATTCTGTATGTTTTTTTTTTATAATGTATATAAAAATACTACTTATAATTATTATTATTATTAATACATAAACAGTATTGTGATTCAATCTATCAGAATGTTTCAATAGTTTCAAGAAGCATACTGAAGAGATCTAAACATTTATTAAAGTAAGGCTTTGGATGGATTATTTGTCTTGCTATGAGAATATCACAGATAGTGTTTAGTACGGTGCATTCTTAATATAAGTCAGAGCTCTCATATCCTGTAGTGTTGACAGATGCCACAGACCTCTAAAGGTATGAAAACGATAGAAATCGGAACAGAAAATATGCTTTTCACAAGAAAAACAATGCATGAAGCATTGTTATTGACACAAAACATTCAGCAAACATCATGGGAGATTAATTAAAGTACAAAATAGGTCATATGTGCGAAGAAAAGTCCCTATAACACAGAGCACTTCCTATGGATGAGGGTTTTCACATTTGGCCGCCAAACAACAGCTGTTGAAGTTGAATAAAAAGCCACCCACAATTTGTAACCTTCCTTATTCACAGTTAAGTTGACGGACACGTTTTCTTTTGTTGACACAAATGAAACAGAGAAAAATCACTCTAAGCCAAAACGTGCCTGAGCTTCATATCACCATGCAACTCTAGCAGCACCGCCAAGCCAGGAGTTAAACATTAAGACCTTCATTGTTTATTCCAGATGCATGGATGAAGTGCCACGGCACGATCGGTTTAGGAAAAGTAGCTTGAAGCAATTTAAAAACACCTATCGTTTGTACAAAAAGTCCAGAGAGAACTAAATACTTGATTTCAATGAGGAAAAAAATGTACTTCAGCATCCAGTGCACACTAGACTCGGGCAACTTTTGATCTGACCAAAGAAAAACTGCTTGAAATAAATACATTTGGAAACTGTCCCTCTCAGCAGTATAATGCATTAAAAAAGATAAACTTAATATAAGTTGTTTGTAGCTAGCCCTTTTGACAGCTACTATTTCATTTTTCCATTTCCATTTAGAGAGAGGAATGAAACGGATGCCATTTGAGTTCAAAAGAGCATGTAAAACTGAGATGGCAATGGTTTCCATTAATGAAAGTTGGCAAAAACAATCCAATTACTTAGGAGCAGACAAAACGGAATCTAATATAGAACAAAATATAAAATACAACAAAACATAACAGTTTATTCAGGTCCGTGAATGATGCCATTTTATATAACGGCATAAAAAGGCTTTACCATATCTCAGTTTTCATTACTTTCTATACCTCAGGCACATTTTATTTGTACATTTATTTTACTATTGCCGTTTTTATTTGTTAATATAAAATACATTATAATGCATTATAATAATAAGTACATTGTAATGCAGTGATGAACAATTTCACTTGCAGCATTTAAAACAGTTAACTTAAGTGTTTTGTGTTTATTCTTTTATTTAGAGGAAAAATGCTGAAAAACAACAAAAAAAAGCATGGTTAACGCGCATTATCTCAGTGAAAATGATATGATGCACACAGCATTTGTACTTGGGTCCCTGTTTTTTCGGCAACTTTTCTATGTTTTATAAATAAGATGGAGATGTACTATAGTCACGAGTTCACAAAGACACCCTACAACCGAAGCAAACAGAAGATGGCATCTGCTGCCATTAAACCCTCGCTTCTCTTTACACGCAAACAACACACTCCTCAACCCTCACATCCATTTTAACAGCTCACAGGACAAGGAGCACATTAACGCAGTAATAGGAACCACGCCAGCCACATTAAACATTAGAGAAGCAGCATTTGTGCCCCTAACAGAAAAATATCCCAGTGTAGAAAGGGATCCGATTGGCTTGCTCTGCCCAACTCCCCAGAGAGACCTTGTGGCCTTCACAACCAGTCAGTGGATTTATGATTCACAGGCTGATCTACTAATGTGGCCATTAAATGCAAAATGACGGCACATTTATAAAAGAACTGACAAAAATGTGGGCAATAATGTCCCTTGTGCAGGGAATGATAATAATCCTCTCTCTGAAATAAACCAGGGACTCGCACACAACTTAAAAAGACTAGTTTCATTCAGCTTGTATCTTGTTTTCCTGTATTACCAGGATTTCTCAGGAATGAAAAAAAAAATCACCTGAAATAGATTAAAAGACTTTTTTTTTTTTAAATGCACGCTGTTGTTTCTTTCAGTTGTATGAAGTATTATAGATGTTGGGTGTTGGTCTCTATCGTGGCATCAGCATCAATGGCAGAATACTAAGCGTCTCAAGCAGAGGACAAAGACCTATCATTCAGCTTCTATCTCAGACTTAGCATGTGGGGGTGACATCTTGATCTTTTTCCCTTTTCTTGAATAGCAATGCACTGCAAAGGCTAGCAGGAAATTTCATGCATTTTCTGTTTCGGCTAGGTGCGGATATGTTAATAAAAATTGAAGTTAAATGGAACGAAATAAAATGAGATCACTAAAGAGCACCGTTGCATACGATATCTCAGTCATGCTTCATAATATATACATTTTATTATGAACACGATGTAGTGCTTAGTGTTCTATTATAAAAGTTGTGAGATGAATCAAGTACAGACAACTCGGGTGTGAAAAACTGGATCTCACCTGTTTGTAATCAGACTCCCGGCCCACCAGCACCTGTAAGATGTAATTGATGGGGTCTCCTCTCATTGGTGGAACGCTTTCCCAGCTCACCTCACACAAGTTCCCTTCCATCTGTACCACTTTGGGAGCTAAAAGACAATATACAAGTTTAGCTATATAAGCATCTAATAAATTCCCATCCGGTACATGAACGCATGTGGGGTGAAGCAATGCGAAACTATTCTTGTACAAATATACTTTACCCTTGAGAGCTGGAGGAACAGACTTAGTCGTATGGAAGGTGTGTACTTCAGAGAAAAGGCCCTCTCCTGCCTCACTCACAGCTTGAATCCTGAGACAGTAGCTGCTCGACTCATTTAGTCTCTGTACCTTATACGTGTGGCTTGGGCCTCTGTAGATTGTGACAAACCTAAAACAGAAACTTATTTACTCATTACTTAAACTTGGCACTTGGCTGGTAAGCTGGTGTTTTTGAAATATTCTCTTGCTCCCAAGGCTGCATTTATTCGACCAAAGCACAATAATATTAATACAACATAAAAAACAATTTTTCTTTTAATATATTATAATATATATTTTATTACTGTGATGGGAAAGCTGAATTTTTAGCAGCTGTTACTTCATAATACGATCCTCCAGATATCATTGTAATATGCTGATTCGACAGTTGTGCTGCTCAATATTTGTGTGTAAACTGTTGTTGTTTATTTTAGGTTTCTTTTATGAACGGGAAGTTTATAAGAACAGCATTTATATTATATTTATATTTTAAGTCTGTTGTTTTTGATTTATCCAATACACTCTTGCTGCAAAGTTTTGAATGGTAGCGTATATAAACAATTGATACCAGTTTTAATATTGAGCTACATTTGTCTAAATACCAAAAAGTTTAAAACAACAGCAAAAACAACCATAAAATATTTTATGCTCTTTCATGCCCTGTGCGTTTCTAAAACAAACAGAGGATATAATGACATTGTAGACCAGCTACAGACTTTTAAAATTTAAATTGAACCTTTTTTTGTCTCTGGGTATCTTCACACTATATCCTGTCCTCGCGCAACACAAATAACAAAAAAAAAAGCAAGAAAGAAAACAAAGCAGCAGCTGCTATTTAGTGACTGCTTCCAGAGACATTTTGCCAATCTCAAGAAATTCCTGCCAGCTTGATGTCTGACTAATGAGATGAAGGTAACGGACCATTGACCAGCAGTTCATACTTAATATTCTCAATTTAGTCTGTCCAACTCTCTTCAGGTTCTTTTCATCCAAGTCTGTGTTGGAATGCTGGCTTGGATTGATAGATTTTTATGTGCATATAAAGGAAAAGTATTAAACACAGTCTTTTGTGCAAGTCCAGCTCCAATACGCAGTAACAGATCACCTACTGAATTATAAAATAATTAAGAGCTTTTTCAAAGAGTAAGAAAACAAGAACAAGAGGAGAAGTGCTCAGATACAATAGCTGCTATTGTTTGATGGATGGTACATCTATGGTTACTATGGCAATCTGACCAGAAATAAAAAGTGCATTTCAGAGCCATGCTGAATCTAGTCAGTCCAGACTGTGCAGTTGGCGTCAAATTTTGATTAAGCAGCTGAATCAATCACTGTAAACATAGCAAAAAAACTAATGCACACTGATGATGGCAATTGGATCTCAGGCATTTAGCGAGTATGCTTATTCCTGTAATCTGATCAGGACTAACACACAAAGTCAAGAGGACATTATGCTATCAATTGTTAGCCTTCTGTTTATGACTTCCAGTCTTTACACATAATAAGATGCAATAAACAAATAAATCCAATCTTAATAATAACTTAATAATAACCACCAGGGGCAATAGTAACAATCTGAAGAATGAAATTAAAAAAAAGTTTAAAAGTTTGGGGTCAAATCTTAGTTTTTTTTTTTGTTGTTTTTTTTTAAATACTTTAATTCAGAAATTTCAGGATGCATAAAAATGATTTAAAAAACAATTAAAACGTAAAAACGTTAAGAAAGTTTTTCTCGAGCAGAAAATGAGCATACAATTGATTTCTGAAGGATCATGTGACACTGAAGACTGAAGTAACTGCCAACACGAGGAAGAATCATACTAACTCTAAACTTTGGAAAGTTACAGTATTTATAAACACCTTTGGTACATGTTAGTTAAAGATGAATGATTTAAACACATCTCCCTTGTAGAAAAACTGTTACTGGCTAAAGAGAATCATTAGAATAATTAAGAAATTAAGCAGTCTAACACTAAAAGGATTTCCGACAGTGTCAGTTGGGGAATTCATTATATTTTCTATTAAATGCCCATCTGTCAGGCCTGTTGCGGCTCACAAATACAGCCAAAACGCCACTCTGCCAAAGAAAACAATCAACAGTTACAATTAAATTAGGATGCGGGCCAACCTGAAACTCGGGGAGGTTAAAAATGCAGTGGCCTGGCTAATCTACAGGTATGTCTATAATAGTAAAACCTAAAGACTCATGACGTTAATTATACCTCAAAGCACTGATTTCTATGGGATTGAAAAGCTTTCAGTTGTTGAGCTATAAACAACAACAACATAAAAGAAAAAAAATATATATAACTGCAATGCCAAAATATTGCTGCCATCTAATGACAGTTCACCTTGACTAAATTACATTTTTGCCCACAGCGTGCTTTCGAAATAAATTCAATTTCCCTCTTAGCGGTGCATCTATTGCCGTTTATGAGGTGCAATCGAGACGAACTGACCTTCTGTTCTTGTCCTCCATCTGCAAGTTGTAGACCATTTCTTCTCCAAGCAGGCTCTTGGCATTGCTGCTGTCTCCCCACTTGAGTTTGAGGCTCTGGGGTCCAGCGGCAGTGCACTCCAGTCGGGGTGGGACAGGGGGCAGCGGCCTGGTGCGGGCCAGCAGGGGAGGGCAGAAGGGACTGGCACCGATCTCGTTCACTGCCTGAATCTGCAAACTGACACAGCACAGAGTCTCATTTAAAACATGCACATCAGGTGATCTTCAGGGCTGGGCCATTTAACCTGTATATGGTGCAGAGCTAGAAATTTTCAAACTGCTACAGATATAGCGTTTCTTTGTGTGCTTGTATCGGTGAGCGGGACTGCCTTATGGTAAGTAAAAGTATTTTATCTAGTGGATTATGAAAACAAACATTAGCGACTGTTTATTTCTGCTGGATTTCCTCTAAGACTACCACGATGTGCCACAATTACTGTTTATAGTCATTTTATATCACAGTGATGGTAAATTTGGTCACTCCTACTAATCCTACATGATATATAGAAAGGAAAAGTCTGAGACTGAAAATCTCTGACTGCCATCAGATATATAGAGCAGTGTGATGGATGGGCTAAATAGGAAATTCTTCCTTGCTCCTTGAAAGTAGTATTTCAGCTTGGTTACTGCATGCGTCACAAAAAAACATAACAACAGTTATGGCATTAGAAGAGCCAGCAGCAAGGTGATATTAAGCTTCAAGGATCAGCATGATAGACTTTACCTGACCTTTACCACAAGATGTCCCGATTGAGACAAAGCAGCTTTGAGGCGTAAATCAATAACTCATTAAGAATGTAATTCTTGATAAACCTGCTCTTTCATCAAAACCTTTCAACAACATATCATATGCCGCACACTGTATTGGAAGTGTTCAGAGAAAATAATAATTACACATTTTCCTAGAAGTCCTCACTCAGTAGCAATTGGAAAGTCTGACTCATTTTTTCAGACTCTGATTCAAACAAACAAACAAAAAAAAACTAACAAATCACAACAAATTGAAACACCTCAATGTTCCAAGAAGCAATTTGAAACATTAAGCATTTTGTCTTTTTTTGTAGAACAAGCCAATATTTTGTTTAATCAAATATTAATGTTTTTAGGCTTAGTTTTAGTGTATTATGGCATGGTACGGTTCACTTTAGGGGTTGGGGGTTCCACTAGGTACCTGGAACCTGGTACTTTTTTAGTTACACCTTGGTTAAGGTTCCAAACGTACCATACTTTTACCAAAACACGACGTATAAACTCTGCTGCTCGCTGATTGGTCGGACAAAATTGTAACTGTCGCGTCATTGAACTTGCGACGCAACATAGAACAGACCCGCTAGCCAGCGACGGATCGACCTGAAATTCTGTTCAACACACCCGTTTTAATGTCTTTTGAAAAACTCTTTCGTCTTGCAGTTAAAAACATCCACGTGCCGAGAATAAAGAACACAATTCCTTAGATATGCTCCGTTGTCGTGTTTGTTTTCGGCGCGTTTACGCTGATGTCACGGCGGTTGAGTTAGCAGCGGCTCAACCAAAACTCCACGTGAATAATCCCGCCCACTATAAAGCGATACTAAACTACAGTGGAAACGCAAACCGAGCCGGGACATGCAGTGGAAAACCGCCATTAGTGTGCTTTCAAATAAATAAATAAATATTTTGTATTTTTCACTAACTACAACTAAGAGTTATACACAACTAACAAATGTTTTGTTTACATGAATATGTTTAGCACTTTAGCTAAGTGTATTAGCGTGAATGCTTAGCTAATTTTCAAATGTTCAGATTCAATACTGTCAGCCTAACTGAAACCCTCTTTATTTTAGTACCCCATAAAATGTGATCAAATAAATCATAGAATCATACAATAATAGCAATGATTAAAAATGTTTAGTATTTTCAATGCATTTTTAACTTGTAGTGCAGCTAGCTACATGTTTCGTTCCCTTAAATTAAGTAAGCTTACTTTTTTCAGGAATATAGCAGTTATTGTTTTTAAGACACGACTGCTACGAAATCAAGCAGGGCAGCACAGCTAAACAATCGGGTACTTGCGTTGTTTTCAAAAGCAAGAAAGCTAATTAACTTGTTTACTTCATGTCACGGCTGAAATGTATATTGTAAAGCAAACGCACTGCAACATCACAGCATGTGGATTTGCATTTGCTTTCAAAACACAACGAATGTCAACAGACACATGGCATCATCAATAACAGAGCTAATGTGACTCACTACACTAGGCTCATTCATGTTCATGTGTTAAAAACACAACAGATGACACTCATATCAGCAACTTCATCTGAATATGAATGTATCGATGGAGTGCAAAGGGGTTTCACATACATGTTTATCAACAGGCCAACAGATGTACCCTTGCTTTGCTGTGTTAACCATGTGAAACACTTCATGGAATTTCCACGGCACAACACAAATATATTTAAACATGTACATAAACATTATTTTAAATATATGATATTACTTGCTTTTATTACAACAATAAATAAATGCAGCTAAAATGGTCTTTTCTCTTCGAAAATACAGCTTGTTTTACCCAGCTTCACCTGACTCCTGAGTGAAATGAGATCTCTTCACTCACTGCCACTGTAAGAAGTAATAAACCTTGTCACGCAGAGTTTCGCTCACTTGAGGATGCAAATAACTTCTTTAACTTTCACCTGGGAAAGCTCAATCAAATTTATATTTGTTGCCTGAAAGTGCTTTTTGTAGAAGCCCATCATTCAAGGATAATGCTTTGTCATATTATTCAATCAAATAGACCCAAAATCAATTTTTGGGTTTTAAAAAAAATGGAGGGTTGTGGAGTCTGGACTGGGATTAACAGCAATTGTTCCACAACAACAGACTGTTTGGTTGACATTTAACTGAAAACAAAACATACTTTAACCTTTCAAGAAATTTCATTAGTCTGTACGCCTCTAATGACAAAAGACATAATCGATCTAGGAGAGATCAAATGACCATACAGTCTGCTTTAAGACGGGCCCGGCTCAAAAAAAGACCCGCTCTTGATTCATGCACTCTGCAAGTGAACTCCTGCCTTTGGGTTTGCTTTGAAAAATTCGATAGCAATCAACGATTAAAGAAATAAAAACCTTTAAAATTTTTAAAAAATAAAAAAATGTAGCTCATATATTATTACTGTTCCATGAAAATAAAACAGTGTGGTATGATGCATGGCTGAGAATGCTAATAAAGAGGAAGTCCAACAGCAGACAAATGCAACAGATGGACAACATGGAAATGGAAAGGTCAACTATAACTAGAAAATAGACACTGATCTTCCCTGTATATGAATACTGAACATGGCTGGAATACTAAATAAATTATAAAACAAACAAACACACACACACACACAATATGGAGACATTTAAAAATGTAATGCATAGAAGTCCAATCTCTTTCTGAAAAACTATTTACAACCTAGATTTTTAGTTTAATTCTATAGTTTAATATTTCACATTATAGTTCAAATTAGCATTTACAATTTTAGATTAGAGCAAAAAAGGCCTAATCTGGCATTTAATGTCAATGTAAGAATGAGTGATTTGTGTTACATGGTGTTTAAAGAGCATAAATGAGAATATTGGGAATTTGTGGAAAAAATAGGGGGAAATGATGACATGTGTAAGTGACATGGCCTACACTGGTCTTAAAATTTGTTTGGGTCAGTAAGATTTTAATTGTTTTAATATTTTCTAAAGTCTCTTATGCTCATGAAAGCCGCCTTTTCCAAATTTACAGTAAAAACTGCAATATTGTGAAATATTATTACAATAATCTTCTATGTTAATATATTAAAATACACTTTTCTGCTGGTAAAGTATAATTACTCCAGGCTTCAGGGTCACATGATCCTTCAGAAGTCATTCAAGCATCCTTGCTAAAGAAAAGTATTAAATTCTTCTAAAACAAAAATAAATAAATTAAATGGCAGTGTAAACTGAGTGGGAGTAGACAGAAAGAAAATTGTTAAGTAAGGAGCAGGTGTACGACGAGTAAAAATCTACAGAAGCTGGACGAAAGTGGGATGAAACTAGAAAAATCAGTCCCAGACAGACAGATCTCTAATAAAAAGGCCACAATCAAAGCTCTCAGACGAAAACATGGGTTGCATAAGCTGGCTGATGAAGACACTTGTATGTGCGCTGTGGAGGCCCCATGCAGGGATAGATGTCCTGTTATGGTCTCCACTTCGTAGACACACACACAAACTCTGCCCTCTGGCCTTCTCTTTTCATTAGCTGTCGATTAGCATCATTAACACGCTGCTGTTTACCCACTGTTCTCCCGGGCAGGGGGAGGAAACAGGCAGCGGGGGTGACGCGGTTGTGGCGTCACGCTTCGCTGAAATGGACAACTTTGCAGAATGCAAATGAGACCCGAGATGGAGTGTAACTACTCCCCGCAGGACACAGTTTTGGCTCAGAGGGAATCGGAAAGCTAAGCAGTTATTAGTTAACAATGTTTTCCCATATCGCAGAAGTGCTTATGTAAATCACCAGATGAATGTGGTCTAGCGCGTGTGTGTGTGTGTGTGTGTGTGTGTGTGTGTGTGTGTGTGTGTGTGTGTGTGTGTGCGTGTGCGTGTGTGTGTACCTGTATTCACTGTCAGGCTGCAGGTTCTGTAGCACGTAGCAGGTGCTGGTGCCCAGGTTGATGAGCTGCTCTCCCAGTTTAAGAGCGTAAGATGTGATCTCCGCTCCATTGTTGCAGGGCTCGTCCCATTTCAAAGCCAGGCAAGTGGAAGGTATGTAGACGCCACTTTCTGTGGGGTCGTGTTCGAGTGCACACAACACTGAGATGGGGTCGGGCACGGTGGCGAGGGTCTGACAGCTCATGTGATCACTGTACGGTCCTGCACCTGCCTGATTCGCCGCCTTGAAACAGGGGACGAAGTTCAACAAACAGAATAGATATAGTCAATGCTACTTCCAAAGTTTTTGACAGTTATTTAATTCATAGATATGACTGAATATATGCACAATGCAGATTGTAGAGCAAAATCAAATGATCCTCCACATTTTCTCTATGCATACAAAGCTAAACATATTGATTCTCTTCTGCAGTATTAAGTGTGTAGATATGAAGACACATGAAAACAATAATATAACACAAGTATACATACAGACATGTTACAAGCGCTTATATTTCAACATACAGAATATTTATTCACATCTAAAAAAAAAAAAAAAAAAAAGATCAGTAAATGACAAATAACGACACAGTATTTTGGCATTCACACAAATTGCCAGAGTAATTACACACATGCCTGTTATTTGACATATTTTCTCTAAAAAGGTACTAAATGCGCTAGTGCATTAACTATGAAAAATTTATGTATTAATCACAATTAAATATTTTACTCCACTGACAAGCCTAATGTGTAGTGCAATAATGATAAATGCCACCTAAAAAGAATTGTTTATTAATAGAAACTTTATCCGTTTTAGTTCCTCAACAAACTTTTTTCACATACACACACACACACACACACACACACACACACACACGTATCCAATCCAATACTATAAAACATTTTAAGCTGCATGACTACATTTCCTAAGAAGTAAAAAAGATTATAGTAATAATTACGCTGTTAATCCTCACCATATAATAATATCTCGACATGACTATCACCAGCTCATTTATTTAAAGCATAATGACTCAAACTTTCGACAGCCTCAATGCACAAGATGATACAGTTAATGAAGTGGCAACTTTCATTGTTCTTTTGAAATTTTCCTGTCACACTTTTACTACTCTACTTAATTAAATACGCTAAAATAGACAAGAGCAAATGATAAATTACGTTAAATGTGTCACAAATATCTATCCAAAGTTTGTTCTAAGTTTGGATTCTGGCTGCAGTAGAATGGTGCACTATAAATGTAAAAATATAATAGATTAGCAACATGCAGTGATGAGTTAATTACACTGCACTACTCCCGGGGCACTGAACCTGATAAACAAAAGTAGGCATTATGAAAATAAAAGAAATGAGAAATTTGTAAAACTGCCTCTTCACATTAGCAATGAAATGTTCCAAACTTGTTAAAAGAATAAAAAGAACTGTTAAGTGAAAGTTATACCTGTAGTCTGCAGTAGTAATGAGTGGCAGGTGTCAGGTCTGAGATCTCACACTGCGTGTCGGGGCCGAAGTAGATCAGCTCCATGGGCTCTTCCTCTCGGCCCCACTCCAGACGGTACTCAGAGATGTCGGCCCCTGAGCTCTCTGGACTCTGAATGAAGCATAAATCAATTATTGGCTGACCGCTTGAACCAAAAGTGTCCAGAACATCAATACTGACAGTTTTGTTGAGTGTGTTTACATAAACCCCATGTACTTTTAATCATGTGCCTGATTTAAATATGATAAATTACCTCCCAGCTGACCAGCACACAGGTATTGGACATTAGGGTGAGGGATGGCGCCGCACACTGGCTAGGAGGACCAGCTGCGGTTGTTATTTCTGTTGGTTCAGAGTACAGCCCGTACTGTAAGCATAAGAAGAGAACTCCACATTAACATTCGCTACATGACATAAAATGTTTGAAACGTAAAACCCCCGCTAAGTTTATTTCTATCCAAATAAAATGTGAAAAACTAAACAAGACCGAAACGAATCAAATCGAAGCATGTTTGAGAGACACGTCGATTCTTCGCTTGTGGGAGCTTGTCTCAAGCAAACAATGAAAAGTAAACAGAGAAGAGGATTAAATTTGCTCCTCAGGCTCTAGCGCTTACTCTGAATGCTGTATTACACTTCTGGAAAGAGACAGGGAAAGGTACTTAATTTGAACAAAGAAAAAGTTAGACAGCTAGAGCTGATCTCTGCCTCCCTTAACACGGATGGATTCAACACTGTCATACTGACAGAAAGAGAAATCCTTGGAGAAGCTGGAGAGATACGTATCAAAGCCCATTTCTGTTATATAGGGCAAAAATGCTTAGTAATTCAGAATTATTATATAAACAGACATAATTAGGAGATCTAACATCAAAATGATGACATGCAAAATTGAAACTGAAAAGACTGAAAAAATGATGACATAAAAAGTCCCAAAAAGTAAGAGTTGACATTTTGTCATTATAAGTCATTTATGACTGTAATAATTTGACAGTTGAAACTATTTGTCTTAATTTTGACTTTCACGTCATATTTATCTCCTAATTATGTCTTTGTGTCTCAGAATCATCTAATTCCAGATGGATTCAAATAATTATTGTCTGGTTTAGACAAGTAATGCTATCAACCAACTAGTCAATTAGTGAGGTCGATGAATTTGCATGAATGAATTTGACTGTGTTTTTAAAAAGCTAAAAGCAAGGGGGGGGGGCTTATCCGGTTGCTATGGATGATGTCAGCATACCTACTAACTATGCGCAACGTGATTGGCTGATAGTCTCTGTCAGAAGTTTATTCATAAAAATATTCCAATGTTGAGTGCAATGTTATGTTGCCATATTCAAATAAATGTTTAAATAATAATAATAATGAAAAAAACGGTTACATTTAAAATATAAAAAGCCTTTTAATTAACAGGGTAGAATTATCATGGTTGATAGTAAGACATGCAAATCTAAATGAAAAGCAAACTGGACGCAAGAACAGCTTTTACTTCTTGCCAACCTGGTTAATGAAAAGGATAAAGGATATAAAATGTTTCTAATCCAAGGCAGATATCCGGCAACAGCCATTTCATGATAGTTGTGAGTTGGTCTTAGGAGTCCTCTTCACTTTGTGAAATAATCTTAGAGCAAACATTTTCTAGTCCCATTATTTTTAAGATTTTCTCTTTTAAATCAGCAAGTAAGGAGCTACTTTTAGCCTTAGGATGAATACGGGCCCAGACCTCTTGGTATTGGATTCCTAATTGGTCACTCACCCCTGCCTCGTTGGCAGCACGCAGGCGGAAGCTGTAGGTGGCGCCGGGGAGCAGACTGCCCACAGTGCACTCTACATCAGAGCCGTGATAGACCTCTGCCGGCTCAGATTCTCCCTCTCTCATCTCCAAACTGTACTCACTCACCTCGCATGCCCCCTCAGACGAGGGACAGTCTGAAAAAACAGCACAGAGACAAAACCCTTCAGCACAACAAAAAGTTTAAAAGGGCAGGGATTACAGGTTAATTTCATCTTTTTTAATAAAAGTAAGGGGAGCAAATTACAGCTTCACAACTTCATATCAAAGATTCTTGAATCCAGGTAAAAGTCTGGAATCAGCAGCTCAACAATGGAGCTCCCATTACACCCAGAATTCACTCCCCACTGAAAGTGTTTGGCTATTAACTCCAGCCTGACAGCTCTGGCACAGGGAGTCAGTGAGTCAAGTGCACTACAAGAGCATCATTCTAGTCTAGTACCGGGAAATATAATGTTGCATTGAGGAAATGTAGCAAAAATGGTAGAAATATCGATTTTAAGCTATTTCTGGATATGACAAAGAGGTTTTGTGGCATTGGGTGAATGCCACAGAAAGGCTTGGTGAAATGTAATTTCACATCATCAGAAATAAATCAGAAAGTGGAGAGATCTTAGGAGAATGGAAATTACCAACTAAATGCATTTTTTGACACTGTAACTTGGGAAGTATGGTGTTAGCAAGATTGTGGTTTTGATACACAAGGAAATCGCCTGAACTTATTGCACATCACCTCGTATAAAAGATTATAGTAAAATGCATAAAAGAAAAAAAAAAAAAAAAAAAAGAGGAATAAAATAGGGTAAGAAATGGAAAACTCTTGAAAGTGTGATGTACTGTATAAGGAGGACAGAGAGAGACAGAAAAAGAGAGAACTAAACAATGTTGTGGTTTTAAATACTGTATGCAGAAAATCTTACCCCACTGTAAGTGCACTTCTTTGTGTTTCGCTTTACCCACAACTCTGGGAGGCTGGCAACGTCCTGGAGCAACAGATAGTGTACGTACAGGCAGACTCTCGGAGCACTGCAGGGACACAAGCATAGCAATTATGTACTGCAGAAATAAGAATGTGATTTACATTAGCACTCAAAACTTTGAGTAACAACATTCAAAGCTAAACGCACAACACTAAGCAGCACAACTACTTCAAACACCGATAACAACAAAAAGCAGCAAAAAAGCATATTAGAACGATTTCATAAGGATCATGCAACACTGAAGTCAGGAGACTTGAATGGCTGCTAAAAATTCAGCTTCACCATCACAAGAATAAAAATCACATTATACAATATAGAATTATATATTATAGAATATATTAAAATAGTTGTTTTATATTATTTAGTTTTAGTTATGTTTTATTGTTATAATTTTTTTTAAGAAAATATATTTCACAATACTACTGTTTTACTATATTTCACATCAAATAAATGCAGCCTTGTTGATTATAAGTGATATAAGTTCTTTCAAATGCTTCTTGGACTGGATGTCTTATAAAAAAAAAAAATATCACACAAGCATTGCTATGTTTGGATAGCTTTTGTTAAAAATATAGCAAAACAATTCATGCAGAACTGATCCACAATAACATTTAGAAAAGGTTAATGGAGGTTACCGCTGCCAAGTGAACTTTATCCAGTTATTAATCTATACGTTTCCCACACAGCACTTTATATATGGTGTTCAATAAACACTGTAAAATGAATCATTTTCTGTGCATTAAGGAGACTGTATGTTTTTTTTTATTGTTGTGAATTGCAATTCACATACTTATTCCTGCAACTACAGAGACATTTTTCTGTATGCAAACAGTTCTCTATTCTATCTCAGTGCCTGTATTTTGGCAGATGTGCTGTGAGCGGTTACCTGGCTGTGGCCGCCCGTGCTGATGCTGCAGGTGCGCAGTCTGTACAATGTGCCAGGTTTCAAGTCCTCACACTCACACTCTGTGGCAGGCCCACTGTAGGCAATGTCCCACTGATTGGCTACCGAAAACAAGACATCACAGGGTTAAATAATCGCAGGGCAAACAGCTGACCACACTGGACATCAGTCCGTTATACATGCAACTGTTCCCGAAAGCTTAATCAACTCATTGCCAGATAAAACACAAAGGTAACGAGAGCAGTATTTTGTAGGAGTATTTTTGTCTATATATAATTCCCTTTAGAGAAATAAAAGCTCTGACAACACTAATGGAGCATAAGTGTAAGAAAAGAGGACAGATGTAACAGTGTGAGGACAAAGAACTGCAATGTTCTTACAAAAGGGCTTGTGTGGAAAAAAAAAAAAGACAAGATGGATGTCTACATACTTTTGAAATAAAATTAGGATGTAATTAACCAAGGGCAAAAATATACTTAAACATGCAGACAGATGGCAACCAACACAAAGCATGTCAAAGTGATATATCGGTGTTGCATATATTAATACATACCGTCAGAATTTCCTTCTGAAATCTCTAAGAGGTATTTCAAGATTTCTGAACCTCCGTTGTCTTGTGGAGGATCTGTAGCATAACAATATAGTCAGGATATTAGAAATACACATGGTATACATACTTTACTTAAAAGTGTCTGAACAACTACTAAAATACTAGCTGTTATATAAGGGTACAAAAGTAAATCAAACGGTACAAAAATGGAGAGTCTTTTACGGTTTATTATGTCTTTATTTACTATTGTAAGCACTGAAACCTACAGCATGTTTTTTTATTGTATGAATGTTACTGAACACATTTCAAAAGATTAAGGAAAATTAATTTCCCACGATATGAACCTTTATGTATTTAGACCTGACAACGTTTGTATCCCTTTGCATCGACTGTGCAAAAACTCTGTGTCTAAACTAATTTTAGACGTTTGCCCTTGAAAGTTATTGCAGCTGTCAGAAATCAACTGTTTGGTTCATTACTATGGGGAAATAAAGATGGAATTATCACACTGAGAATACAATACGACCGCAGACCTCATCCTAACTTGCTTTTGCAAACAAGGAACTGAATTGGAAAGTGGCAGAAGCCAAGCAGCGCATCACAAAAGAAGACCTCAAGATGAGGTGTACTGTGACGCACACGAGTCAGATAAGAGACAGAGCAATACCAGAACTACAGGGCACTACATTTTATGTAAGTTTGTAAATACGAGTTTTACAACTTTATTTTCAATATTAATATCACATTCACAGATAGTTCTTCTCAACTTCCATGTTTCGAAAGGTCAAGCTCAAACGCAAAACAGATTGCATCTGCACCCAAACATAAATGAGATTTCCAATTTCCCCTCACAGCCAGAAACCAATTCAGTATTTCAGCTGCACAAAAAGCCATACCCCATTTGACACTGAAGCTGTAGGGTCTGATAGGGCCCTTGATGCAGGGTCTGGAGGGGGGTCCAGGTTTGTCTGGACTGGTTTTACACACCAGCACTTCACTGGGACTGCTCCTGCCCTCCAGGTTCGAGGCTATGAGCTGCAAGACACAAAAACAACTTTGTTTTAACCCAAAACAGGCTGGATTCTGTACATCGATCTTTTATTTTTTTTGCCCAAGAGGTGAACTTTGTATGAAAAACCACAACTAGGGCAACTCTTGTTGAATTGCATGTTTTGAGATAAGATTAATTCATACATTGACCATATATTCTCTTGATCCCAAAATCTTTTTTTTTAGGAAATGTTTTGGAATTTTAATCAAAATAAAATTCTAAAACACAATAAAATAACTGTAACTAGTTATCATTTTCAAGTACTTGGCTATTTCTGTCCATCCCTAAGTTTTATACTGAAACAAAAACACTTAGCTATATGAATAAGGTAGCTAAGCAAATAACGATTTGAAAAAAAAAAGATATACGATTCACAAATGTCAAAAATGTATGATTGCAACAAAAATAGAAACCATTACGCGCAACCTAATAAAGAGCATAACGCATTTACACACTCCTGTTATTTGCACCTGCAACTGTAATGGACGACGCCACTTAAATACGCAAAAAAACCCAAGAGGTGTGCGCACCATTCGGAGGAATTACTGTTAATTATGAAAGCACTTAAGCCAGACCCACTCACTGCATTACAGCAGCACTTGACGTGGGCTGCGGTTCATTCATAATTGGATAGGAGAGTTCACTATATGAACGTGACCAAAGAAAATATCTGTGATCATAATAAAAAACAACTGTAGTATGAGTCACTGGAGCACAGAAAGAGGTTAAAGCAGTTTGTTGCCACCGTAATTAACAATGCATGACTCTAGGCTTAATTTGTCAGATGTCCCTGTAACCCAAACACGCTTCCTGCACATACAGTTACTCGCCCACACATGTAAACAAAACACTGTGTGCCTTTGAAGAGCAGGTGTTAAATGCTGCGCACTTCTGGCTAATAATTAGCACACGACGCTTGACCGAAACATTAGGTCACTAAGGCTTGGCAATTAATATTTGACCAGCACTTTATAGCAAGCATTATTCTCTTCAAAACAGACAAATGCACCTCTTTGGTATTTTTGAGTATGTCAATAAGAATGCACTTGCATACGTGTCAAATGTGAGTTTTAAAGGGATAGCTCATCTAAAAATCAGCATTCTGTGATTAATTACTCTTTCCCATGTTGTTCCAAACCCAAGAGACTATAGATCATCTTCGGTACACAAATGAAGATATTTTTTCAAGAAATCAGAGCTTGCTGACTAGCATAGACAGCCACGCAACTACTATATTCAAGGCCTAGAAAGGTAATAAGTACATCACTAAAACAGCCCATGTGACATCTGTTGTTCAACTGTAAGTTTGTATGAGATACAATGACATTTTCAGACTGCCTACGACTCTGGGAACATTTCAGTCTCTTTACTGTCTATGAAGGATCTGAGATTTTATCCAAAACATCTCAATGTGAACAAATGCCTTACAGGTCGTATTTTTTATTTTATTTTCTATATTCAGTTTTTAAACCAGGTGCGTATGTCTTTCAATTCTCCAAATTTGATGTTTGATGTACGACCACATTTTGAAACAATGTCATCTCACTGTAGGCCTGTTTGTAACTTCTTGTTCTTGGCTAGTTGTGAAGTAGCTGACATTTCCCAACATGCTCTGCACATGTGTGTTATTGTCCAAAGTTCCATATGAACTAGTCATCTAAATTCGCCCATTCAGGGCAACTAAGAGACTCTTTAAATGATATGCATGATGATTAGAGTTATGAGTGTGTGAACTGACAAGCTCTGTAAATCACACAATAATGAGATTTCACACACAGTATGATGAAAAAAATTGATTCACTCACCCTGAATTTATACTGCGTGCTTCTTTTCAGGCCCTCTACAGTACATGTCAAGTTTTCTCCAGTGTACTTTGGGTGAAACTCTGTTCCCTGCAGAAAATGATCATAAAACTGTTTCTTAGTGACCTTACATTGCCATTAATGTCACAGAAAGTTGAACTGGGAATCGTAAGGAATCCATCATTCTGATGAAGGTTCCACGTCATGATTTTTTTTTCAATTCTTTTCGAGAAAGCAACACATTAATAAACGGTTCTACGGTAAGTATATAAGTGATATTAGTATTAGTTTTTTTTATTACACTGGTGTACAGTAAGCACTGAATATACACCAAGTAATGTGAAGGAAAGACATTAGTCAAGTGTTATGAAAATTATTTGATTTAAGTATTTCTTTAAAAAAGTTTTTTAAAATTACAAAGCCTTTGGGGTCAAGAATGCCGAATTGTAGTGTGTTTTTATTTCCGATGACACTGTCATAAAATTGACATACAATGTTCTCCTCCTGGATCTCCAGCGTGTATGTGACGGGTTCCTCCGCGGTGCAGCCATCTGGTCGGCTCCATTCCAGCGTGATCCATGTGATGCCGGCACGCACCAGCCGAGGAGCATGGGGCAGGTGGGGCAGACTTCCAGTTGTGTAGAAGACCACCTCAGGACTAAAGCCACTGACAAACAAAAAAAAAAGAAAGAGAGAAAACATACATTAATATATGCACACAAGAAGCTATAAAACGGGCAGGAATAGTGTAATTTAGTTTTTTGGTTGTCTGGAAGTATAAATGCATTTTGCATAAACTTAACTGTGTTCATTTGCATCCCTCTCAGGTCAGACACTTTAATTGAGTTTATTTTTAAACACCGCTCCGATATAAATAACCTCCGGGCTGATTTAAGGAATTTGAATAGTTTTCCTCTCCTTTCGATAGCGGCTTTAAATCTAGTTTTCTTCCAATTAACTGGTTGTGACAAGTTTACTAGAGCCCTCAGTATTTACTGTGTGTAGGAGAGGGTCTATAACTGCCACTGGGGAACAGGAGATATTAAATGAGCTTCTCTCAGTTAAAGAAAGTAATAAAAAATGTCCTCTTCAGACTGGGCAAAAGGTGGTTTGCTGGAGGTGGAGTCTCATATTTCAGCGTATTGCTTCACTTTCTGAATGGTTCTCTGGTATTAATGTCAGGAGATGGAAGAGACGAGGGATAGCGCTGCATTCAGAGTGATGACAATCTTCCCCCAACAACCTCATTTCTGCCCACTATACCAAACCGGTTATCCTGTAGATTGGTGTGATGCTCGTTTTTAATAAAATGATATAATATTAAATTATATCAATATAAATTATTTACCTTTTTTTTTTATTTTTGCATAAACATTTTTTTTTCAATGTAGAAAATATATAGATGGTGCGATGGAGAAGTAGAAAAGGGCATGAGCGAAGGAGAAAGACGGCACTGTTCTCCTGAATCAAGGTGACTTTATGGCTTTCCTCCTCCATTAAGACTTGAAGGATGGGGTTTCGATGAGATTACAGAGGGATAACGGTATTGTTCTGTCACACACTGGATTTAATAATATGAATCCTGTACAGCAACCCATAGAAAGAGCCTCATTATCCTCATATTACCTCCGAACATACAGTAGTTGGTCAAACAATGTTTAAATATCTGCCTTTATCCCAATTTGCACATAATCCGCACTCAAATGTGAGAAACATTACTGTGTTTCGGTGTATTTAACTACTTTGTGTAAGCCTAGAAAATGTTCATTCGTTCAATTCTGCATTGATACCTCATTCCTATGTCGTTGCGCGCCGCCACTCGAAACGTGTAGGCCATGGCTGGACACAGATGAGTGAGTTTGTAATGCCTTTGGCTTCCGAAGTAACATTCTCTGAAAATGTTGTTCTTTTTACCCTAATAGATAAAAGTAGAAGATTAGCACATACATTTCAGTTCCTACACTGCATACAATCACCGAAGCCATTCAGCTTCTGTAATGATGGCTGGAGTGAGAAAATATATGAGTGGCAGCAGTGTGTTGTGGTCTGGGAAAGATCAATCAGATGTGAATTTTTAAACGGAGAGAATGTGAAGATGACTGATGTCAAAAAGACATCATTAGTGTTGAAAATGTTGAAATGCAGTTCATCCGGAAGGCCCTTTTACTAAATATGTGAAAAGAAACTGAATAATAATTTAGAAAATCTTTCTTGTGAACCAACAACAAAAAAAAAGCAATACCTCATCCCACTCTAAAAGGTAACTGGTGATTTTTGATCCATTATCGACTGGTGCCTGAAAGGATAGACATAAAAAAACAAAAACAAATTAGAACTGCACAAAAGAAGGAAAACTGGAAGAAGAACTTGTGTCCTGATAAAATGAGTTAAGCAACAGGAAGCACTGTCTGTGTACTGGACAATGAAATTCTCAAACTACTGATAAGAGGAAGATTTTGTTGCCATGCCTAACATTGCTTACTTTTTCCAGTCCTTAATAGTGCATGAAAGTTGAATGCGCTATATCAGCAAGGACTGAATGAAGATGCTAACAGGCTAGGCTAATCATTTCAAGGTAGTTTCCCAATTTTTGCCATTTCCCAATTTAGGCGGTCATGCCAAAAATACTGTTTTAATTAAAAAAATATAAAAGAATGTATTTAGTAATAAAAACGGCAAATTCCATTGACGGTGGATTTCAGAGTTAAATCTGAAAAAACTGAAATCAAACACTTCAATCTTAATAAAAATCCTTACCTAAAAGTACAGTTCAGTCAATCATACTCATATTTACATTATTCCTAATCCCTTATGAGTTGCTTTAAACTACTAAACACATTAAGAGAAAGCAGAATGTTTGTGTTACGTGTATGTTTATATTTGTTGTACAATGAACGTAATTGGTGAATTAGTGGCTTGTCAAACTACTAAAAAAATAATATAACACATCGGCATGTCCATACAAGTAATGATGTTAAAAGCACTGTTTAGCACTGCCAACACAACAATACATTTTAACATGTTAAAATACAAACCAGCTGAAATAGTATTATGCAGTACTGTATTTTTAATCAAATAAGTGCAGCATTGTTTAGCTTCTAACTATTTAACTGTTAATAGCTAACTATTTTAAGGTGCTCTTTGCATTTTTTTGTGGCATGTTTACGTTCACAATTAACAGTCACTATATAGAAAAGAGCAGCACAATCTTATTCTTCTCCCCATTTTATATTCCACAGAAGAAAAGAAGTTACATGGGGTTGAGGAAATATGTGAAGGTCAGTAAATGTTGACAGTTTTAATTTCTGGGTGAACTCTTTCTTGATCTCTTTAATACTTTATTAAGAAGAGTGACACATCTCCTTCAAATCCACCAAGTTTTTAGACTTAAAAAGTTCTCACCTGCAATTAAAACTTCAAGCTAAAATGTACTTTGAGTGAAGAACTGGTATCTGATATCTGATGCATGGGAAACTGGCTATGGCTTTGACTCACCTTCCACTGTAGGGTGAGCGTGCTCTTTGTGCGGTGGGATAGTTTAGGGGGCAGCGGGCAGTCTGGGGTACTGCTGTGGGTGGTGAAAGCCCCCACCTCAGAGCACGAACCCTTCACAGAATTGCACACAGCGTTCACTCTGAGAAAGACAAACACACATAAATTTAGTGGCTTAGCTCATTCAAAGTCACCTATACTGCCTTTATAGCAGGAAAACATACTTTAATAAACTACGGTGCATTCAAGGTGCTTTTTATCCCTAATCGAACTCATGACCTTGGCACTTCTAGCGGCTTTAAAGTTACAGGCAGCTGGGCCTCGTTCAATACTTTAATACGCTACAATCAGAAGTTCAATGCATTTTCTGATCGAGTACACATTGCTTTTACAATGCAGGGAAATTGCTTTTATAAAAAAGATGAGCTAACAGATTTTGTTTTGTGTGCAGCGCTACACTCATTGCTTATTCTGGTGCTGGAAAAGGTGGGACAAAAATCATCTACACACACATGACATTTCCCAACAGGTCGCTGAGATTTATAAAGAGCAAAAAAATAATAGCTCTTAGGTACAAACAGGGTCACATCTAACTGTAGAAACCAAGAGTCTCCCAACATCCCTTAATCAAAACACATATTCAGTTCCAAGTTCAACTGCTGCCGGGGTTCAAAGGTCGATGGAAAACCTGGCTGACAATTTCAGCGAGTTTTAATGAGGATCCAGGCAAGCCGACCTCCAGCACCGGATCCTCCACTAACAAGAGCTCCCGATGACAGAATAGACTAACAGCGCCTATTCACAGCAACACAGATTACATCAGTGTGGGCTTGAAAGGTTCTTTGAGGAACAGTACATGCATCATATTTAATCTTGACCTTTCCAGCGCTGTGATGCACGGCACTTTCAGCTCAATTAATCACAGGTAACAGGCAGACCATTAGAGAGACATTTAGGTAGAGCCGAGATCATTAAAGAAAAATGGAAGTAAAAAAATGATGACTAATATTCCATTAATGTTAACTTTGATTATATATAAAGAAGAAGACTGCAGATAATTGGATCACCGTAATGACAACACCGATCACCCGAAATAACACGAATTTCTGTGACAACGGGTTCTAATCACAGTAACAGTTTGAGCTACTCGAAATTCATTGCAGATTACACCAAATAAAGTTGAAAGCTACACTTACCTTACGTGGTAGTCTGTTGCTGGTCTGAGATCTTTTAAATTGCATTCCAACTCCTCTCCACTGCAAGGATACACATACATGACGGTTACCGAGTCATAGTGTTCAAAGAACAAAACTGACTTTCATAAGAGATGTTGTTGCGTTACTGAGCACAACTGCTCGAGGGAAAAACTGTGATTGCTTTTGCCTTGATAGATTTTAGGGTTCCCAGCGACTATTTCTCCTTGCAGAGTGACTATATTTTATTGGAGGTCGCTTTGGTGCAACCCCGAAATTGGCCCATTCTTTTAGATTATGAGCTGTCATTTTCTTTTTGAGTGTGGGAAACAATAAAAGGAAAACGCTCAAGAGTGGGCTGGAAAGGCGCTACCCGACCGTGAGGCCAAATTGAAAGGCGAAGCACAAACCAATTTTAAAACGCAGCACGAGTAGTGCGTCCCATTTAAATTGGAAACATTTCTGTTACATAAGCCTCTATGGAAACAGCAAATGATTTTAATATGCAAGTTAAAACCACGTTAAACATCCACAATGGTGCAGTGAAGAAAAACTGATTTATGCACAAAAACAAATTAGAAATTGTATTAATAATAAGGATATCGGAGCACCAATGTTAAATATGTACATAACATACTATGATAAGACAGGGCGTGATTTTTGTCTTCTCTAAAGAGACTCTTTGGAAAGACTGTGCTTTTATAAAAAATGCATACTTATCAACTCAAGATTTCTCCAGCATCGCTGCTCTCACGTTCTAAGCTTTGAGTTTGAGTCACGCTTTGAGGCTCATGCTTCAAAACGACAATGACAGGGTGTTAGGGGTCTGATTATCTTCCCTGTCTGCTCTCTGGATATTGAATCATACAGATCCTGATGGGAGAACAGGCCGCATCCAATGATTCTTTCTGCTCGATGAATGATATATTCATGTCTAACTTGCTCCCTTGTGGTGAACACTGCTAATTTATGAGAACATAAAGACTTCAAGGATCCTGAGTGAACTACACAGCTCTTCTGTGATTGGACTCCGATCTATCTTACCTATAGATGATGCGGTACTGGCCATTACGACCCT
Organism: Puntigrus tetrazona; assembly: GCF_018831695.1. Lineage (NCBI taxonomy): Eukaryota > Metazoa > Chordata > Actinopteri > Cypriniformes > Cyprinidae > Puntigrus > Puntigrus tetrazona. The sequence goes on along the minus strand of NC_056700.1, from coordinate 11,870,941 downwards.
TGTCTGAAAGAGTGACCTCGTAGCTGCAAGTTAAGGGGTGTCCGTTACTGTGCCTGTCTCTGTTCTGAAGGCCTGCTGGAGGAGCCCAGGTCATACGTGCTGTCCGGGCCTGGATATTAAACACCTGTTGATAAACACAGAACAAACGGCATCAAAAATCTGAAACAATATTACCAAGCAACTTTTTTTTAGATCATATTTTGAAGTACACATATTCAATTTTGTTTCTCAATTAATACGATTATAATGCAAAACACATTACTATACAAAACTACCACCACCACATAAATTGTGCAAGACAAACAAATCGCTATTATGAACCAAGATTATGAATTCAACAAAAGTGAATGACATTTTAAAAACAATCCAACAATCACAGTGATTTTCTCAAAAAAGGAGCTGCAGAGAGCTCCAGTAACCAGCCAAATCCAATTTAAGACAAAAATTGGAAGGAGCAAGTCATTTTGAAGAGAGTTTGTGGGATTGTCATTTCATTATGAGGTTAGCATACAGCTAAAACCATTCATTTGCTAAACCTACCAGGATTACAGACCAGCAAATAAAGAGAGCTAGCCTCCAAAGAAATATCAATAAACAAGAGAAAAAGGTAAGAAATGTCTCAGAACTTTATATTTTTTCTACAAATTTTAATTTGTGTGTCTGCACAGCTTTATCCCTCTGCAAGGCTAACTATTCATGTGTCAAACACGCAACTGAAAGTATAAATGAAAAGAGACAGAGCGGCTATAACTCCTCTGTTAACAGGTAATTCAACGTAACACTGTGTACGAGGGTTTAGCTCTGACATGAATGAGCTGCAGACGTCTCACGCTAGCCTCAGTCAGGCAAAAGCAATCTAACGCCACAATCTATCCTGCAGGTTAAAGTATGTCTGTGGATAAGCTATGGTTGTGTCCTTTCGGATGTGCACAGCTAGCATAGCCACTGGCAATTCTGAAGCCACAGCAATACGTTCTCAATGAACCTGCTGCCATCAGACCTGGCTTTCTCGGAGAGTCACTTTAACACCATCATCGAATTTTAAATCTCAGAGACCTATACTTTTTTATTTTTTCTTGTAAATCATTCATAAAGTTCATGGTTAGGACACTCAGCAGGAAGTTATGCTGTGTCTTGCCTTGGACACAGTAAAATGAAATTCAGAATATGACCATAGAAGCCCTCGGGGTGAACATGTTTGGTGACAGTGCCACCTACTGTCCTGTACGAAGTTAAGAAATTGTGTCGTAAATATCATCTTGCTTTATTTCTTTGGATCATGACTCAATCCTAAACTGCATCAGCTAAAGTGCATGAAGTGGTAGAGGACTTGTGATGTTGGGAAGAACGCCTGCCACTAAACATCAGACATACCGGCCAGAGTCTGTAGTCTCCAGAGACTTTCTGTTTTGTGTTGTGCTGGGAAAGCTACACCAGCTGAATTTAAGTTCATAAAGAAACTGAATCAGAAAGGCAGCTCCATTACAGGCTTCTGCAGAGACGGGGATGAGGGCAAATTGAAATCCATTACTTCCAGTCCCACACAGCCCTCCGGAATGCCTCATCTTGAGACACATTAAGCCACAGACGTTTTTTCAGCCTCCCTGCATCCATCATGGAGTATTCCTTCTGTGCTCTTGCATTTTGCATCACATTTCCTTCCATTAATGGAACTCCTGTTATTTTTATTGTATTTTATTTATGTATTTGCATGTATATAGTGCACCAACATTCATTAAGAGTCAGTGTGATTTTTAAATGAAAAATGAAACGTCTCATGCTCACAAAAGCAGCATTTATTTGATGAAAAATACAACAAAACAGTCGTATTATTTGAATTTAAAAGTAACATTGATTTTGATTGTTTCCATTGAGCTCATTAGTAAGTCGCTTTGGATAAAAGCGTCTGCTCAATGACTGAATGTAAACGTAAATATATTTTCAAATGTAATTTATTCCTGTGATAAAGTAGAATTTTTCATTACTCCAGTCACATGATCCTATAAAAATTACACTAATATGCCAATTTGCAAAACAAAATACTTAGTATTATCAATGTTGAAAACAGTTATGCTGTTTAATATTTCTGTGGAAACTGGGATGCATTTTTTTAAAGATTCTTTAATAAATAGAAAGTAAAAACTAAACAAAACATTGTTCAATTTTAAAGTTTACTTGCTAAATACAAGTTTGTTTTTTCAAAAGCATTGCAGAATGTATTGCTACTACTCAATGTCAAATATCAAGTTTTGCAAATGACACAAACAGACAGAAAGGGCAACAGATGCCTGAATTAAATGTTTGTCATTAATAAACAAAAATATAATCTCTGTTGGTCTAGACGATTTATTTGCAGTATTAACATGCTGATCTTCTTCTAAACTGCCTTAATGTCACTAATATTATTCTAATGTGGGATTAATACAAATGAGACAGCTGTTCAAACATCACAAACAAATGCATGCAAACTAAAACACAAAATAGAAAAGATGATTGATGAATATGGGCTAGTTACACTTATGGATTATCACTTAAAGTGACAGGGCGTCCTCAGATACTCCTGAACTAAACAACAGAAAGAGGAGCCGGCTGATTGAACAGATGGGGAAAGAACTGAGCAAAACATATCGGTCAGAAAACATTGTTTTGATGGAAATGTTCACCCAGTCAACCACAGCTTGACAGTGGATTAGAAATATGAAGCAAAATGCTGCCACTATGTGGTTGAAAAGGGAACAGTTTGAAATTGTAGATGAATCTGAAAAGATCACTGTGACTTTTACCAAATGTCATCCTTATGACATATTAAAAGAATGAATCATGTGTTGTTTTTATATTTGCAGCCTGTGCTTTCCTTTGGCCAATAAAGCACATCATGTTTATCTGATAACATTAAACCATTAGTCTTTTTCCCTCGTGGGGTATTTGAACTCGTACTCCAGACCCACCTGTGGTTTTTCCATTCCCGAGAGAACATCCTGAACTCTCTTTGCTTCTGAATCATGATCTGTAGGCAAGAGAAAGTGGAGAAAAACAAACAAAAAAAAAGGTGTTATTCCATCATGAAGCAGCAGGGGTCAGTTTTAAGTTAGAAACTGAACAAGAGATTTAAACAAAGTCTTAAAGCAACAATTCACCCCAAAAAATACAGAATATTATGTCATCATGTTGTTCCAATCCCAAGTGACAACTTACTTTCTCATTTTAAGGTGAACTGTTCCCATAACCACTAGTATATTTTCCAGGCACTGGAATTCTCAGAAGAAGGACCAGACACATTTGATGAGAAAACAGCAATGTGCTTAAACAGAATATGGATTTGAGGTTAAAAGCATCGGAAAACTTTCCAGAAGAGCAGAGGAGCCTGCAGACCCCACTGAAAGAGTGCAGGCACAGCAGACACGTGAGCAGCCGAGAGCTTGTGCTTCTACATCTCAATACTGAATCATGTCTATATAATATGCAACTATTATATAGTTTGATGCCAAACTAAAATCCGCACATGGAAAAAATGCTCAATTACCTCATGTTCCCAAGGCCGGATTAGCTCACTTAAGCTACCAGATCATCAGCGACAGACAGTCTGACAGAATACCTTTAAATCTTTACTGCCTTGTGTGGTTTTACACACACACACACACACAACTGCCCACTAACTCCTGATTTATCATTTCCACAGTGGACTCAAACACACAGGATCCACATGAGCCATAAGAATAGACTCTTAAACTAAACTCTTGCTTGATTTCTCTCTCTGGATGTTACTGCTGTAAATCAGTGTATACGGAGGAGTTCATGTGTGTGGCCTCCCCTTGGTATCTATAAAATTCTCTTCTTTTGATAAAAGGTTTACTGAAGTGAGAGTGGATTATATAGCACTTAGAGCTGATGTAATTCACCTGCTGAGAAACTACTGACATTTGCCTCCCTTTTCTGAGTTTCCCTTTCCAGAGTGTCAGTCTGAGTAGTTAAATCATAAAGAAAAGTATGTGTATAAATGGGCAGTTGACACCCTGCAAAGTGTATTTTATCTAAAAATCTATTTTTTAGGAATTCTTTTGTAATTTAGGGTTCCCAGACTCTTTTGAATCAGGGTTTTTCCATAAGCTTTGCAGTTGTTTGTGATTACTGGATAAGGATTAAAAAAAACAAAAAACAAACAAACAAAAAAAAACAACAACAATGCTAAAGAGACTCATTTATTTCAATACATATTGCATTTCTCCAATACTACATTCCCTCTAATGTGTGTGTGTGTGAGATATATATATATGTATATCATTATTTTAGCATTTTATTTAAGATCGAGATGGACACAATGTTTTATGCTATTCTGTAAAATGTGTAAATAAAAATGAATCAAAAGCCAAATGGCATCAGTCTATATATTTTTTAACAGCTCTTTCAAAAGGAAAAAAACTGAAAAATAAAAAAAGTTAAAATAACGGTGATAATTTGCATCAGCAAACAAGAAAAAAACAGTCTGAAAAACTGATGCTGAGGAAAAAAAAAAGAGGGTCAAAGACACGTTATTTGTCATCCACCCAAATACACTACACGAGCATGATTGATGTGTGTATTTATTTCTAGAGTAGAGAGCACACTGAGAGTTCACAGAGCCTCTGGGCCTCCATGAGTCACAGCAACAGTGATGTCATACACAATCACCTTAACATGACCCCTGGAGGTAGGCACAGGGAGCGCTGGCTTCCCCAAGAGACGGAAACCATACTAATGCTGAGTGTATGTGTGTGTGTGTGTGTGTGTGTGTGTGTGTGTGTGTGTGTGTGCGCATGTGTGTGGGTGACAAACTGAGTTATTACTGAGAAGTGATGAGTAATTGTGCAGATGTGGAAGAATATGAGGTCGCCTTCCTCTTGCCATTAACAGAGCGCTCATTTAAATCCAGCCTAACACGAAAGATTGAGTCATCTTTGCAGAGTCACAGTCTATATGCGAGAAAGGTGTTTTGTTGCTTTTAGTCCATACGTGTTACCTTTGAGATCATCTATGTGTCAACACAGCAAAGGTGTCCTTCAATACACCTGCAACTAACTAGCAAGTAGCAAAATATGGTGCCAATAGCCGTAACATAACTAAATTTCTTATATTTCAAAAAAGATGATGTTGATATGTCCTACTAAAAATACGTCGCAGGAAAGAATGGGCTCATTATGCAGTTTTCACAGGGTCTGTAAATCATCTCCGCTGGGGAATCGCTACCTGTTCATCACCTCCACATTCAAACTAGTCATTAGGTTCACTTCCTGTGTGTCCATCCTCTCCTCTCCTTCCGCTCCAGGCCTCAGAGGGAACCTCTTTCGGTTATGTTCCTGCCAAGCTCAGCACTCAACTTTCCAAAGCTTCACGTCTGTTTCTCACGCACGCATGTCTCCACGGGGAGCCGCAGAGTCGAGGAGAGCGGCTCACTCGCTGTCTCGCCCTCCTGCCACACTCTGAATAACTGCTGCTTCACAATATACAAATAAAAATAAACAGAGGAAGAGAAGATGATAGAAGAGCAAGAAACAAACAAACATTTCTTATTTTAAAAGTAGAGATGTCTAATACTATTCTGCATTGTGCTGAACAATTGCATATCTTTCTTTCTAGCGACTGTGGGGTGGACAGGAGTCTCTGCCTTCAATTAAAGGCTAAGGTCAAAGAAGGGAGAGTGGAAAAAGGAGGGGTTGTGAGAATAAGGAAAGTCAAAAAGGGACTAAGAGTAAGTGAATAGAAATGACAGAAAGGGAAAAAAGTGAAATGTAAAAGGGAAAAGAAAATATCTGACCAAAGCCAACTGAGGAGAGGTGTGTTGCTGCTTTTCTAAACGACTGCCTTTTTTTATTGCCAGATGACCAACAAAACACTGCAACACCCTCAGAAACAAAACACTGATCTCAACAAACTGAAACAAAAAAAAAACACCATCAGAGACCAACTACTGCTCTCAACACTCAAAAAGAGAAACATGTAAGCCGAAACAAAATGATGCAAAACCAAAAAACAAACAAACAAAAAAATGCCAGAAAAACAAAACACATCGGAAATAATATTAATTTTAATAACATGAATAACAATTCTTCTTATCCCTACACACCGAACCTGATGGTGCAGTAACGGGATCTACCAGCAGGGGCTAACTAGACTGCGCTAACCAGCCAAACCAGCTTAAACCATTGCTAGCAAACAACGGTAATGCTCTAGCAACAACATAGCAACGTGCTAAAAACACTCTGAACACCCTTAGCAACACCCTTGGACTGCTCGTATTATTAATAACCTGAAGGTCAAAGGTTATAAAGGTTTTGACCTAAATGAGTCATGTGAGAGTTCACACTTGACCCCTAAAACGCTCTTTAAAACAACATGGAAACCTCTATTTGGATGTCAGGAAACATTCTGACAGTGGTCTAGAGCTGCAGTGTGAGCGGAGTGTTTGGGTGTTTAGCTCTACGTGAATGAGAGCGTGCGTGTGTATATAAGGAGGTGCTAGGTAAACATCCAAAACTGAATTTGCAGACTATCGGGAAAAAAAAGCCTCCAAGAACACCCACAGAGCTGCAGACGCCAAATGGTCAGGCCAGTAACTACACCCACATGTCTGCGCGTGCGTTTGGAAGTGTGTGTGCGAGCGCTAGAGCACCGTACAACTCTTACAAATGCCTAAAAACAGCTCACATCCTCTAGTTAGCATGCCGAATGCAGGTTGCAAATCGAGAAACTAGTCTGCTGCTATCAAGAGAGCCGATCAGTCAGACATAAACACGTTTCACAGTTCCCAATTCTGTTACAGAGACCGATTTGTTTGTTTGCTTTTAGATTAAAGCATCCTGTTTTGTTTTTCATGAACTTCACCCTGAAAATAAAGAGTTCTTTTGTGGACTCATTCATCTTTGCGCAGAGGCACGCGCTCGCTTCTGCTCCCTGGTGGAGCGAGAGGAAACGACACATTCCTGGTCGGTGACTATTGTTACACACGCAGCCTGCAGGACCAGAGCTGTGCTGCGAATCCATGCAAAAATGTGAAAAATGACAAGCGACGGCTTACTCGACCAGACGATCATTAGGAAAAACAAAATGTGGCTATAACCGAACAGGGTCGGGGGGCGACTGCGCTGCCTGGAAATCAAACTGTGTTCTGGCACCTGTGTTCTGATTTTACACGAGCACTTTGCAATACACAGTGCGCTATGTTAAAACAGATACTGACTTTTAAGGCACCGCAAGAAAGAGCTAATTGCCAGGTGAACTAAATTAATAAATAACTAACACATTTCTTGCAGAAAATAACTAATAACGGGTTGGTGAGAAAGGGAGGGAGTGTGGGAGGAAGAGCGAGAAAGAGTTGCAGGATCCCAATCGTTCTCATCTCCGCATTGCACACATTCCATCTGCTCAACAGCTGGCTGTTTAATCCTGCTCTCACACAAAACCTGTGCCTCCCTGAGAACCACTGCCACAGCACACTCACACACCAGCATACAACTTACACGCGCACGAAACAGTATAAATACATGTATGTTCTCTTTAAACTTGTCTGTCTAAATTCAAATGGGCTTTATTGGCATGACTTGCACAGTACATCTATCTGCATTCTTTTCTATCTACCTATAGACGGTCTGTCTGTCCGTCTATGTTGTCTGTCTCCTCTTGTATCTGCATAAATAGATGTGCTGCCTTCATGTGTTATCAGAAACTTATTAAAGCCAAAAAAAAAAAAAAAGTGAAGGATATTTCTTCAGTATCCAAGAGGTTTCGATGAAATGTCCCACACGCTGGTTCACATAAACATTTACTGCGCTACCTAGATATCCAGCTGGCTGATGATTCCTTAATTTCAATCAAATGGCCGTGTTGGAAACATACAAAAAGCATTGAATTGTTATATACAGTATGTACATAAATATAAATTATACATATGCATAAACTATATACATAAATGTAGATGTTTGTGCGAATAAAACTTTGAAGTACTACAGCTGTTTCTCTCTTCCTCCATGTTTATGGCCCGCCCAACTCTGGTATCAAAATTATCTTAGTTTCCCAGTTGTAAATATGACCCAGGAGGCCGTTCGTGTCCAATTTCTATATTTATGATAATTCTGATAGCACGTGAAGGCATTAGTAGTCTGTCTGCCTATCTACTTATAGAGAGCATGTTTATTTATGTGTATTGGTCCGTCAGTCTGCCTATCAGCATTCTTGTCTGTCTGTCCCTTGTCTATCTATCTGTATTTGATTTTAGAAAAAGAAAGGTAATCTATCTGTCTATCTACCTAGAGTATGTCTGTCTGTCTGTTTAGGCAGTCTGCCTATCTAGAAAGATAGTCGGTCAGTTAAACTTAGCGAAAGACAGCCTGTCTATATTATCTGTCTTTTTGTGTACCAATCTGTCTAAAAAGAGGAGCGAATGTCTGTCTGTCTAGATAGTCTGTCAGTCTGTTTACCTAGCTGCATTTCAAAACCATACTGTACGAGTAAATTGATTTTGTTGATCACATATTTTAAACTTCAGCAGTGCATGCCTTGTCTACTCTGCATCTTTTAGCACCAGACTAAACTGCTTAGCCTACTTTGGGGAGGTTGAAATGAGGACATGAAGACATTCAGTCAAAAACATCAGAGAAACATCTCCAGAGTAATAGCAATGCTCAATTGCTCTTTGCTTTTCTACAAAAGTACATAGGATTGATGGTGTAAGGGTGTGTGCGTGTGTGTGTGTGCGTGTGTGTGTGTGTGCGCGTGTGTGTGTGTGTGTGAGAATGGATAAATAATAGTTTGCTTTCGTTTCAGTATCAGAGAGCAGCAGCCCCCTCGGCAGAATGGATTCTTGTTTTTCCACAACTGCCAAGCATCAGTCTCTCGCCTATAGTGTGCTAGCTCAATGTCTCTAGCTATCTCCAGAGGGACTCTCAGTGGCATTCGCTCACAGCAGAGATGCATGGCCTCACTACTGCCAAGGGACACAGGGATACGCCAGCTCTTCCTGGAAGGGAACTGGAAAGAATGGAGAAAGTTGGCAGAGCCTAGAAAGGGGGGATAGAGGGAATAGGAGAGAGGCGGAGGCCGGAGAGAATGAGACTACTGAGAGCTACAGAAAGAGAGACTGAACCGGGGAGACCTGCTCTGGATGCCTAGCGGTACATTCTCCACAGGTGCCAATCTATGTGTGTTTACTTTCCTTATTTACCTCCTTATTTAATCATTATTCCTACTTATATTAAGTTTTTTTACATTCAGTAGTTTGCACACATTTTATATGACAACTTAATGTCTTAAATACATTTGCTCTTTTTTAAATGTGCATCATGCATAAGTAAAATGACCAGCTGACCTTGAAACATGTGAGAAAGTTTTGAATCAGATAAATTAACCTTATTTTAGATTTCTTAGAGTTGTATGTATGCATGTATGTATGTATGTATGTATGTATGTATGTAAGGAAAATGGTAAAGAAACATGGAATTAATGAAATTACAAATATTTCTAGCACATAGCAAATATCTGAGAACTGAAAATGAGCCAACTTTGCTATTCACATCTTTACTTTACTATTTGTATTTACTAGAGCTGGACAACGATTAATGGGGATGATATATATATATATATATATATATATATATATATATATATATATATATAATATTTGCTTATATTTGCTTATGTTAAATATACAGTTTCTGTATATTTAAATAAACATTTTATATATATATATATATATATATATATATATATATATATATATATATTTTTTTTTTTTTCTAAATATATACTGTGTGTGTGTTTATTTAAATATACATAATAAATGTACACAGTACACACACATATTTTACGTATATAGAAATATATAAAATCTCACCATAGTACAGGGAGTTAAAAGTTTCAATTTGACTGATACAATAGAACTGCAGTCATCTAAAGGCTTGTCTTCACATGCACATTTAGCAGAAACCACCACTAATAACCCTGGCACAGAAAAACACTTCCACTGAAACAGACGTAGTTTGTGCATTGTCTTACTGTAAGAGCTGCAAGACGGATTTCTCAGAAACACATAAACACACACACACACACACACACACACACACACACACAAAAACACTCTCCAAGTTCTCAGCACTTTGTATAGCACCTTCTTAAAAACAACCTATCCAGACTCATAAGATAGGTGCGAGTTCTGCCGTGCCAACTGTAAAAGATCAAATAAGCACCAGCAGATAATTGAAAGGTCACATTTAACTAGGTGGAGAGCTAGAATCCGGTTACCAGGTCTTATCTTCCTTTGACCTTCTCATATGATTAAGTTTCCCAAAGTTGCGTCACCCATTATTGCTCCATCGCATGCTGTTATCGAAGTGACCTCGGGGCATAACCTTTCTCAGTGATTCATATGTTGTGAGAGAGTGAATGTGGGAAACTATTACCATTGTGGCAGAAAAACAAAGTCGAGATTAAGGAACATCTGTTGCTTCTGGACTGTAATGACGGAGTGAAAGCACGTGGCTGGAGGAAATGCACAGTGCCAAAGAGCAGCAGAAGTGAACATCTGTTTCTGCTTGAGTCCATGCAAACACACAAGGAAAGCTGGAGATAGAAAGGAGTTATGGTTGAAGTGCTGCAAGCCTGAGACCATGAGAAGGTTAATCTAGTGGCCAGTCTTGCTCTGCACACAGGCTTAGCCTCAGCCTAATCTAGTTAATGAGGGTGGAGCGGTAGAAAGCACAAATATCCTTGCAGCTTAAGAAAGGAGCTGATGGGCCCCGGGATGTGGTTTCCTGTCTTATGTAATCGAGCTTCATGAGCTGAGGTGAGTGCGTTTGTGCCTATGGGGTGATCTGAGAGAATTCTGTCCAGCTGAAGTACTGTTGTTGAGCTGAGTTGTTTTCACAGCTCTGGTCGTGTCTGGTAGCCAGGCCGCCTGGATCTTCAAGCTGCTATGCCAACAACACAGCATTTTCACCAGTTGGAATGTCTGTTGTTCCCTTTCTCATTCCCCATATTTTTCTTATTGTATTTTTTTTTTTCCTTTAGTCTTGAGAGTTTGATGACACTATTGCGGCTTCCTTTCAGAAAGGAAAAAATCTTAACCTGATCTCCGGCGTGACCCGGGGAGCCAAGTAGTCTGCATATGTGTCTATGTGGTTGTGATGATTTATGCCTAGAAGCAAGGCTTGAAGTGAGGCCCAGATGGCTGTAGCCCTCAGTAAGTGACGTGAGCAAGAAGCCTCAAGTTTGTTTTCTATCCTTCATCAAGCATTCAGTCAATTCCACAGAGGAGAGCCACACGCTGCGGTCTATTAGACTTGACCCCAGTGCCCTGCTTCTAGTGACCTCCACAACACTCATCCGCTTGGCCTACACTGACTGCAAGGTTTTACGCCCTATTATGTTCAATAACCAAACAACATGAAAGATCATTTGTCAGCTACATAGGGATAGTTTACCAGGATATGAATATAGTCCTTTACTGACACCGATGTAATTTCAAGCATGGCTTTCGTTTTCTGTGGAATATAAAAGAAGAATTAGCCTGAAGAAAGTTAAACCTTTTTGTCCACAGAATAAGGCAATGAACTCCAAAATAAAACTCTCACTGACTTGTATTGTATGGACCAAAAGCAAAGTAAAGTAAAGCAACGAACACAAAAAAAAAACCAAAAACTAATATTTGTCAAGAAATAAAAAGATATTTACTTTTGAGTTCCACAGAAGTAATTGTTTGTAACAAAACAAGGTTGACAAAGGCAAACTATAATTGTAGTAAAAAGCTCAAGCAGATATGATCAGTACACAAACCTCTGCTCATTGTTCCAATTTCTTTACCAGCTAATTCAATATGTACTTTTGCATACACTTTGACATCAAAACTCAAAAACAACAACAACAAAAAATCTGAAGATTTTAAAATATATAAAGTTTTTTTTTTTTTCATTACTCAATATGCAACACAAAACGAACATAAACAAATAAGCATCTGACTAGCACGTATAAAGTGTACAGCAGCCAAAGTTACTGAGTAATAGATTCACAGGCAGTCTTATCTCCTGGGAACTCTGCCACAGCCGGAGTTCGCCTTTGATCCTGAAGATACTCCAAGTGTGTGCGTAACATCGAAACACCATATGGATGTACTGTATGAGCAATACATGTTTTGCTTGTTAGTCTGGGAAGGCCTGTCGTTAGCTGATCAAAGAACAGGCGGCTTGTGCTTGCAGCAGACAAATCGCGTTTCCATGATGTCAGCGCACACCGAGTCAAGTCTTACAACACCTGCATATAATACTACATGTTCTGTCTTTAACATAAAACACAGACTAACACACTGAATATGGATGCTTTTTTTGAGGGCCAAAACTGCCCTTTTGGCAGATCAAATAAACGAAGGGGTCATTCCATTTGCTGCACTTGTCAGCACTTGCAAATGTGCACGCATCGACGAAACACCTGGGATCAGTGGCACTTACATAATTTAAAGCAAAAACTTCAAGGACACCAAAGGCTGAGAGAACAAAAAAAAAAAAAAAAAGAAAAGAATCTGGCAGAAGTGCAGAAAAACGGCATTGACCTTCTGGAGTGCATTTAAATAATTTCGAACAGTTATGGATGTATACTCATAAAATGTTTATGTTGAGAAAATGTCCCTGAGAGCGGGAAACAGCATGTGAACAGCGTCTTAAATTGAGCTCTTCCCCAGCCGCCACTGCAGGGGGCCTGATAAGGCACATGTGGAATTGGTGAGGATTGGTGGCCAAGCTCAAAGGACCCCTTCATTGGGAGAACGTGACTCCACAGGTATGTGGGCTGCCTTTCAACAGAGGCCCAAACTGAGACACAAGGGCTACATTGTGGGTGCTGGAAAAACGATAGCACCTTGGCGATTCCCAGCTATGCAGTTTCCGCGGCATGACGACCCCCTTTACCTCTATTGATGCACTTATCTTTTTTTAAGAGGAGAGAGGAAAAACATTGTGGGTACACGGGGAAACATGCATTACAGATGTCTAATGGAAGCTGTGAAACATCAGAGGCTAAATATTCTAGCCATGTACAAGATGATTTAATGTAACCACAATAACATCTATAATGTCTTGTGTAAACGTTGCAGAGAATTTTTGGCACCAAGCAGAACGTAGCTATCTCACTCTGCTCTGACTCATGAAATTCTTTGTGACTTTGCTTTTACATTATGAAAAAACAGGGCTTTACATTGATGTATTTTTAGTCAATTAATAATATTAAAAATACATTTTAAAAGTATATTAAAAATAAAAATATATTATTTTATGAGACAAAAGTGTAATATTTATCATACTTATTATTTGCCTAATTTGCACATCCACCTGAAATAACTTGTGGATGCCAACTTCGCTCCCATGATTTTTATCCTCCTTGTGACAGCTCAGGTTGTTTATTAAAACCCACCAAATTCTGAATGATAAACTAAACCTACATATCTGCAAAAGCTCTTACCTTGTAAGTCTGGCTCACTGGACCTGGGGCTACTCCGAGCTCCACGGGTGTTTTTTTTAGCTCCAGGACTGCTTCCTCCTCCTCCGCCAACACCAAGATTTCCGTGGACCTTGCCATAGCCATTGTACATGTTGTTGCAGCCCATGTTGCTCTTATAGATGGAGGGAGGGCTGTTGAGCCGATTCTGACGCTCCAGTCTGTCCTTCATCTTCTTTGGTGGTGGTTTGTACTGCTCATCTCGCCCAATGTAGTTCATCCCATACACAGGAATTATCTCTGTGGCAACAAAAATTAAGTGTTAAAATAAAAACTGTGGGAAAAACAATTAATAAATAAAAAGTTGGAAATAGCAAAAATCTTATTTTTAAAAAGCAGGAATGGAGAAAACACGCAGAGCACCTAAGAAAAATATGAGAACACACATTGAAACAATGAAACAAGAAATGCAAAAGTTTTCAGATCTCTTACAAATGTATTGTTTCCTCAAAAAACTGCATTCACTTACAAAGCATTTGTGTTCATTTGGAAAGCGCTTTCCCCAAAAAATGTTGTTCTCTCAAATAAATTATTGCATTCTCTCACAAAATACTGTTCCCCAAAGAACCATCTCTTTTAAAAAGCTTGTAATCTCTTCTAAAATGTCCCTCACAAAAGTATGGTTACCTAAAAAAACTTGCACACAGCAACTATTGAGAAATTTTGCGTTCACTTGCAAAAGATTATTGTTCATTTGGAAATCTATTGCATTTACCTACTTTGCGTTCACTAGCTAAAAAAAAAAAATCTCTGGAAAAAAAACCTTTGCAGTCACTTGCAAACCATTTGCATTCTTTTGTAAAACAATTGCATTTCTCTAAGGAACGTGTTTGATAAAGAACATCTCTCTCAAAACCACAGTGTTTATCTGAGAAAGTTTGTTCTCTTGCGAAACATTTGTATTCTCTTGCAAAATTATTGTGTTTACCTCAGAAACTTTGCGTACCGTTGCGAAAAATTTGCATTCTCTCACAAAACTATTGTGTTTACCTCAGAAATTGTGCGTTCACTCGCAAAACATTTGCCTTTGCGATCACTTGCTAACCAATTTGCATTCACAAGTCAAAATATAGCAAATATTGCAAATATACCATTGAAATGGTAAGAGGAGAGTAGAGAGAAGAATAAGTCGGTGATCGTATGCTCTTACCTTCATTGTACATGGGTGGGATATGATGCTGGTAGTACTGGTGGGGGGGGATGTCTCCGGGGCTGACCGGTGGGTAGAAGGCCGTGTGTGAGTTAGGAATAAAGGGTGGTGGGGCCATGTATGGTGGTAAGTGATGAGTGGGAGAGATGGCTGGGGAATAACTGGGAGGATAACATTCTGGAGACTGAGGGGTGACCACCACTCTCCTGACCCCCGTGTTGTCCTCCAGCACCTGAAGTGAGAATGTAAGATTTTATTCATTTTCCATCTTAAACGCATATAAATGTGAAATCCTATTCAGTAGCTGAACACTACTTCACCTGTCTGACCCACTGACCCTGAGAGTGTGTTTTTGAGTGTGTGTGTGTGTACGTACACATGACAGAGTGTTTGACAAGCCTATCAATAAGCAGACAGCAGTGTGAGATTAAAAGGTCAAGAGTGATCAGCCAAGATTAGATCAAGTTCAGGCCTGCTCTGCATTCAGATGTTGAGCATGTGGTGAGAAACATTGTTTATTTATGCATGTCTATGAGACACATCAGACTGACTTAGGATAATATGAACCAAGAAAGGGTTGCTGGGTCAGTGTTTTACAAATATTTGAATTCCATTTTATTTTCTTCTATTTATATATTCTATTTCAGAGGGTTTTTGTCTTTAAAAAAAAAGGCAATATAGTTTTTATTTAATTAAATGTAAATTAGAAATGTTGCAATGACGTAACTGAAATAAAATGTTCGATTTTTATATTTTATTTTAGGTAACATTTATTTGACTTCAAATAACAAAAATGTTTATTATTTTAGTTTTAGTTTATTATAATTTTTCCATGCTCTGGGTCTCCAAACATGATCTCTTATTTATACAAAAGCCCAATTACCATATTAATTCTACCAAAAATCAAATCCTGTTCAGCCCCACTGAAATACTACAAAATGCAATTATGGAGGAGAACGCAATGACACTGCCAGACCCTACAAGGTCAAGTAGAGCAACAACATGACTGCTAAATATCAAAGGTTGTTGTGATTTCATAATACTCAGCTGAGGTGATCTCAGTTTGGAAAGCTGTACTGTACAATAAGGATGAATTAGTCTGAAAAGAAAAAGCTGCTACTAAATGTGTCTGGATACTGATCTCCTGTTGTTGGATGCCCACAGTTCTGACTGTGCTTCCCGCTCCTAGCTGGCACTGACCTAAATTACACAGATACAATGACCTTTGGACAATTAGCAGATTCCTTCAACTGCCAAAGGAGGGGCGAAAAGTCATGCCCATTTAAACTAAGAGAGTATGATTTTAAGTCAAGTGGATTTTACATGCAACTTCTAAAACAATGAAATAAAGCAATATTTTTCATAATTTGCATTTAACATCTACTTTTTCCTTTAAAATGTGCCCTCATAGTATAAATATTGCATCTTGCAGTAGTAATATAATGCAATGTACCCTTAAGCATTATGTCAATTATTCAAGATTTCTGCTAAGTTTTATCTCACCTAGCCCACCAAATGAGCCAGAACTGCCTCTGTTCCACAGTCTAAAAGAAAATGGGTGCATGACGCCTTTTTGTTTTCCTATTGAGAGTGCAGAGTACCAAAAAAACTAAATTAGGAAACCAACTATGAGTAAACCGAGGTCCAATCCATTTGTGTTCTAATCTTCCTTTCTGGGGAAAAAAACCCATCACCATATAACAACCTTTACTCAACACTTGTTACAGGGTCATATGGTTCCCCAACTTTTTCTCTCTGCTGTATTAATTGGTCTTCCATCACTTCTAGCAGGTATTTGCCTCTTTTACAGGGTGAGGAAGAAAGTCCCAGCAAAAAGTCCATGGAGAAAAAAAAGTGCATGAAAGTCATGTAAATAGAACTGCAACCGACTTTTGGGTCTCGAACTACCAATTAAGAACCACAGGTCTTAATAAATACCCTAGTGAATAAGAAAATCAACTTTTCATAAATCTCAAACTATAGTCAATATATAGTCCTTTTCAGCATAGAGTCAGAAATGGCGTTTGTCAGCTTGTGGGTAGAAGCTGAGGTGAGGTCTGTTGAACGCTAAATGAAGACGTAATGTAACCACTAGGCTCCAGGCCCAGAACTGTTGCCGTGCTGATTGTATCTCTCCAACAGCTACTGGTCAGGGGTCTGCTTTCATGTCTGGCCGATCATGAGCAAGATAAAGATTACGGTTTGGAGAGCTCTGCACTTGCTACATATTGATTACTTCTTTCATCTGGCAGATAGGAATCACTACATGGTTTGAAACGACGACAGATTCTTGTATAATGCCTAATGGATCATAGAGATGCATATATACACTCCCACACACACACACACACACACACACACACACACATATATATATACATATATATACATATATATATATATATTTATATATATATATATATTTTTTTTTATGTTGTCCCTGTGAGCCTATTTTTATTTTCACTAAAAAGTAAAATGTAATTAATAAAATATAATTGTTCTTTATCAAGTCGAATTCAACTGGAATTTATAGATAATAATTATGAATGATACTATACTGAAATTATGACATTGACATTTTGCACTCACCTGTGATATGTAACCAGGAGGCACATGGATGGGTGGGATGGATCCATTGGGTGACATCATCGGAACCTCCGCAGGCCCTGTGCATAAAAGACAAGAAACAAATGGTCAAATATTTCCATTCACATCAGTATGTTATAATTTATGATAAGCATACATGCATTAGAATCAATTAAGAACAAACTGGCAAAACAAGAGACCAAACTCAACCTCTTACTGATGAGCTTGTCTGTCTTTGTCTGCTACACCGATTCTAATTCATCCAAAGGATACATATTCATCAGCAGGCCCAGGTTTCATACAAAATTGCATACATTTCCACAGAACTGCAATGTATTCATCAGTGTTGCCAATCTTCGCAATATTTAACAAACACATTTAAATTTGCATATATAAAATATATATCTAATTTTTGCTGACATTTGATGTTTTGACACTGTGCAATGACATCAAAACACAATTTTGCAACTCTTAGCCACAAACTGACTTCCTTTAAGTAACTTTCGCTGAAAATTAGTTGGCCACACTGGTATTCATTAGTTCTGCCTCTTGTGTGTCCACAAGTCTGACTCGATCTATGCCTTAACAGTGCAGCATTCTTAATTCCATTTATTGCATTCCTCTATGTGTAAATGCAAATATCTGCAGATTCTGTCCGGGCCTGCAGATAAGCACCCAACTATGCATTGGTAAAAAATGATTATAAATAGATAGCATTCCATCCCAATTGGCAAGCGGCCTAACTGCTGGATGCTAACCAGAAATGGATAAAATATACAAACAAACAAAGCAAACTGGCCAATAAAGGCCGCCCCACTTGGCACGACACAGAAGAAAGGGTAATGGAACTGGAGCAGTCCAGACAGAGCGTTATGCAGGACTGGAAAGGACTCAAGCAGCATGGAAAGTCTCCCGTCGCTCTGAGTGCCTCTCTTCAGGCCTGATTTACTGCACGTCCATTCTCCAGATCTGTCGCTCGCTTTGGCTCTATGACTAATGGGATCACTGCACATGACATGTCACGCACTTGTCTGAAAACTTGTGTCCCACTGTGAGACTTTACTCTGAATAAACATTCACATAATTTTCCTTGGTTCAACTGTTAGTTAGAAATCATTTTCATACTACAGAAACATTCACCAGGTCGTTTTGGTTACATGCTGAAGCTGTTAAACTTGATAGAGAAGAAAGTTGTATATGAAAGAGGAAGTGTAACTTTTGAAATCGTGTAACTAATGGAATCGTTTCTAAATATACTGTACAGAGTCAGCAGCTTGCACTTAAACCATCTCAGATAAAATCATCCACTAGTTAACCTAAAGTAAACCAGATCCAAATCCCTCATCAGTCATTTTCGGATTCGCTGGAACAAATGCATTCAAATCCAAGACTAATCCAAATTGTGCTGTTGACTTTTCCATTGCGGTCTCTCTCTGCTCACAGTAGCGGAGGTCTGACTAAACCTGGTAAAGACATCGTCCCCTCCTGAGACGGCAGCAGTCAGCTCCGCAATGCTTCGGCCAGCATAAATCACAAGATGGGCTGTAATGAATTCTACAGTTCATTCTTCATTAGCTGCCAAAGCCTGTTCACAACAACATCGCTAGTCACTACTATGTCATATCCTGAAGGAACACTCCAGAACTGCTGGACTGGAACGTTTCATATAAGAGGTGCTAGATTAAGAGCGAAAACAGGAATGAATCTTTCTTAGTCAATGATACATGGATCGATTTGTTTGAATGTTCTAGTTCTAGTTACACGGTTCAGATTTGTATTTATTTATTTTATTTTAAATCATCTTCAGACAGGTATATAGACTTTAATATGGCTAGCTATGCACTGATGATTTTTAAGAATAACTAAACTACTTAAACATTTGTAAATATATATGCATATTTCGCTAATTATAGTTTATGCAGAATGAACATGTATGTGTTTCTTCAATCTCTCTCTCTCTTCATATGTTTGTAGTTCTTTCCTTTATTAAACCTGTTATAAGTACTATTATAAGTACTATACTACTATAAAACAGTGTCTTTTTGTCCAGTTTTTTGACCAATGCATTTTTGCTTCAATTAAATTTTTGTAATGTTATTCACCTTGTAGCTAGTTGGTTTGGTTCTTAGCTTAAAATGTCAGAACCTCTGCAACTGGAATTATTACTAACATGTACGAGACATTTTTATTTTTTTTTAATCACTACCCTGAAAGAAACTAGCAACTGTATCTAGCTATTTAATGCTAACAGCTTAGCACAAAAAATAGCCTTACTGTAGCTACCCTGATAGCATATGTACATCTCAGAGACGTCTGCATTTACATCTATAGGACGTCTCCTTTTAGATAACAAAATAGACAAAGATGTTTATGATTTAGAATGTATGTAAAACTGACATCTAAAAGACTTCTGTCAGACATTTGTAGACAGCAGATGCTTTCCAGACCAAGAGATTTTTAACAGACATCTTGAAGAAGATGTACGTGTGCTATCTGGGTTAGCGCTAAAGACTTGCAGCCATATACATTTTTAAATGAGTATTTTGACGTTTAGAAAGCTATCGTTTCAAAATAACGTGACGTGATTTTAAGAATACAAAAGTTGTAAGGTAAAAATTTGAGAATATAATTAACACAATCATTCACAGGGCAACATCGTATCAAGAGGGTGAAAAGGTTTTTTCAGAAGCTGTTTTTCCAGTAACAGCTAGACTCCAGCTGACTTCAAAGGGCCCTTTTTGGTTAACTGGTGAGAACAGAGGAGGAGTCCTTACTGGAAGTGTGTGTGTACGTGTAAGAGTACTGCACAACAGGGGCCCTGTGTGCGTGGCCCTAGACTGTGACCTTGCTAGCAGAACAAATCCTTGTAGAACAAATTAGTCTCTGATGATAAACACAAACGGCCTGTCAATCAGAGCAAAGTCGAATGAGTGGGTGTTTGCCGGTTCTCGGTATGTGTGCAAGTATACGAAAGTGTGGGTGGATTTGCAGTAAGTTGTGTGTTTAACCATCTTTACTTAACTAGTACAATAAATCAAGGTCTGGTCTGTGTACATCCACCCACATATGAGTATTTGCACAAACACAGCTGACACAAATGTACTAGGATCATCATAATATGTGAAATAATTAACTTAGAGAATCAGTAGACAGACAGGAAGACCTGTGGCTTCTTCGGATTATTCCTGCTGACGTAAAGGAGACTGATTTTGTGCTCAATCCAACCGTGTGTGGGGATCTTGAACATCTTGAACCAATAAATAAATGATGTCTGTGAAAGTAGTAATAAATTATACAATTTTCTCTATTTGTAAGCCATGGCAAAGGAAAATTAGGCAACTAGTGGTGGAAAAAAAAATGCTGAGGAGGTTTTATTTCTCTAGGCTTGGCAATAAACCTTACCCAAAGCGGTAGTGCCAAAATTGTCAAAAGATGAGAGACAGTGGCCATTTGACATGAGAACAGCTCTGTATGTGCTGCTGTACCACCACAGAAAATGCATGACCACATAGCATATATATATATATATATATATAAAAAATAATAAATTACCATGCTATTAAAGTAAATGAATATTCTAATAAAGTACTATGCTATTACAACTGATAAAGTGCAATAAAAATGTAAATAAAATAAAACTAGAAATAATATTCCAGTATCACATAAAGGACGTTTATGTATGCACTTCAGAACAGTGCATGCATTATTATGTAACACTCATGACTCCACTGCACCATGGTACTCCAGGAACTTTTTCTTGGAAACAGGAATACAAGGTACGTATGCTCTGTAGAGTCCAGGAGTGTCCTGCACATGGCTATGCAAAAGGAAAAGAAGGCCTCTGCCCTTTAATGTGAAATACATTATTCATCCCTTCTTTCTTCCACAGTGGAGCACAGGGAACACATGTGGGCCGAGGGGAGTCAGCATGCTTTAATGAAGCGTTCAGTTTGAGGCCGAGAGCTGCCTGGAGCCACGGTCAGGCCTGGTGGAGTGTGAGCTTGTGTGCATGCCGAGCACACAGAGGACGCCTTTTCAGCCCTGCTCTCCCTGGTGGCGTACTGTACATACACAGAGAGCACTCATGTGAAGTCTATGCTGAGCTCACACTGACGGCTTTCTTTAAGTCACTCCACAGCAATGCCGCCAAACTCATCTCCTCTCCAACCTGAGTGTCCTGAAGCATGCCAAAGAACTGAACCACATTCTCCATTTATATATTCTCATATATAAAGCATTCGCAGCCTTTGAAGTATGTTCCATGTTGAAGTAGACCCCGGTGTTGCTCAAGCACTGCTCGTTTGAGCAGATGGATGAATGATGGATGTCACATTAGGTTTTCATTTGGGATCTTTAAGAGGGCACAAGGGCCTGTCAAACAGGCCTAGAAAAGTTTAGAGCTTTCTTTGCTAAATGTAGGCCTTACAGGAATGTAGCGAAGCTGTCTTATTTGACAATTAATAAAGTCCAATTTAATTCTAAAAAAGTCTTAGTGTTTAGACCAAATCGTTATTTAGACCAAATGATCATTTTATATAACTCACTACAACTTAATATAATAATAATAGTACATTTTATTAAGGACGCCTTCTAAATCACTCAAGGATATTTTACATCAGTTGAACAATCAATAAAACAACAACAACAAACAAATAGCAATAAATAGCAATATCAATAAACATAAGAGAGAATGAAGAGGGAAAAGGCCAGGATATGTGTTTTAAGTTTAGCTTTGATTTGTGAACATAATCAGATAAAACAAACTATAGATATAACTAATGAATGAACAAGTGATAGAATAAACGATCAATACAAGGAAACAAATGATAGAGAGAATTATATAACGAACAGTTATATAGAATGAATTCCAGAACGAATTACAGAACAGTGAATGGTAGAATTTTAGAATGATAGAATGACAGATAGAATGATAGAAAAATAATTGTAGACAGACAGAATGATAGACTGATGAATAAAACAAATGGAACGATAGATAAAACGATGAAACTACTGATAAAACAGTCATTAAGACACACAGACAGACAGACAGACTGTAAAAAATAACATGCATTACTTTGAGAGTTTAGAAAAGAACATCAGGGTTAGAGTCAGAATGAGGCAGTGATATAGTTACATGAAAAGCAAGCAATTTAAAATCTGATTAGAAATTCAAGGATGTCAGGTAGGTTAATCTGGAAAGGAATGTCTTTAAACGTAAGCCAATAAATCACACCGTTCCACTTTATCATGCCTGCTAGAAATAGGAACAGCAGCATATCCTCGTTCTAAAACCGATAACCATAACCCTACATGCACTCTGAGAAATCTACATGAATATGAGCTGCACTTGGAGACTGCAGCACTGATAACAGGTTTCTAGGTTTTCAAACAAGGTAACAGTGTCTTCTTGTAGCACTTGCAGAAAACTGGAGAGGGCAGTGGCACTAAGCACTGTTGTCTTTCCGATCTCAGTGGCCAGTTCTCCTCTCTCTCCGCACAAGAGGCTCCATTCAGGGGCCAGCCACTGAGGCTCCCAGCACAGAGACAGTAATATGCTCCCAGTTGGCAAACAGACGTGTGTTTGGACAGTCTCTGTAGTTCTCTTCACTTAGCAAACACCAGCATTCCTGCAGCTCTGCAGCCAACGGACACACGCACAAACCATCGAGGCACAACCAAGTCCCTCAGCCTGACCTCCATGGAAGAACCTGGTCCCGCTACAAGCTGCATGCTCAAACGACAGGCCTTTATCAATAAACAGCCTAGGTCACGCTCCAGATGGCATACAACTATCTAATATCACCTATGAGATTTTGACTCAAGGGAACACAAAATAGTGGTCCAATTCTCGATTTAAAGGGATAGTTTGAACATTTGTATTACATACTCAACTTTATGCTATTTCCTCTCCGAAACAATAGACATTTATAAAGAATCAGCACATAGCCTTTGCAATACAACAAGTTTATGCCGGGTATCTGTCAAGCCTTAACATTGATAAACATGATAAACACAGTATTCATTTCTGTAGAATAAGACAAGAAAACCTGCATTGTACTTTAACATGTAGAGCACAATGTTTGCGTTTTTCCTACATTAAACCCTGAAACGCATCATATGTAATAAGCATCCATTAAGACGTTCCACTTTCCCGTCATTCAACTGAAATCGAGCCTTTGATTATAAATATTAAAACATACGTATGCTTGTTTTATAGCAACATGGAACATATCGACCTTGTCTCTAAGATTTGCAATATTTTAAATGAATTCAGTCAAACCAGACTATAATTAGAGTAAGGGAACCCTGTCAACTTTCTTCCTTATATCTGGAAAGTGAATATTTTCCATCCTAAACCTTCACCCGGCCAATAAAATCCTTTAACATTTGTTATTTATTGAGCAAATGCATCAATTTTCCAACAATAAAGAGATCTGGTGGATATTGTTTACTTTCACAGCAGCCCTGAGGACATCGATGTAATTTTTATGACATTTCAATGAGCCCCTGTTGGAGGTAGAATCTATAAAACCATATTTGATTTGGCAAACAAAACACTGAAATTCCTGCCACAGACATCCAGCCTAGACAAGAGGCTGTAGCAATCCACGCAGGAGAACAGCCTATCCTTAACCATTCATCCCACTAAGAGGAATTTGGGGTCTGAATTATGCTAAGATGTCACTCAGCAGGCACAAATTAGTCAGAAAATCTTCCCCTCAGGCAGCAATATTTCAATCAATCAGTCAATGGGTCACTGCTAAATTCAGCAAGTCATTCAGTATTATATCGAGTTAGTCAGTCAGTTAATCGGTCAGCGGCATATTCAGTCTTTCAGTGAGTCATCAGCGCTATATTTATAGGCAGTTAGTCAGACCAATAGGTCTATTATGCACAAGATTCAAAGGGCTTTATGATGATGAGACGGCTAAAACCTTAAGAACATTACCCAAAAACCTTGATATTTTAATCTTGGCATCTGACTTTCCAAAAAGCCAAATGACCTAATCTTAATGTGGAAGATCAGTTTGATCCATGCCAATAACCACAAATGAAGTTTGCGCAGTCTAAAGGTGTTTGTTGTGATTGGATAAGAGTTTAACATGCCTGACCAACTACAATTGGCCGACAGTCACCGACAGGTTTTTATACAGCAGAGACCAATTAATACAGTTTGTGTTCCAGTCTGGATATAAAATTTACACATATAATGAGGGTTCAAGTGAAAAACAGCCTGATGTAATAATCACTGTTTGCTCAATAAAAACATGAAGGTGAGACGTCTGTGAACGGAACCAACAATAACAAACATTTTCAGCGAATTCACATCCATTTTGAATATATATATTGATCTAAATCTGACAGTACGGTCGATGAAAAACACCATCTTTCAGACCAGTTTGCGACATGCGTGTGCTAACAGAGCAAGGTACATTTTATCATTCCGCTTTGGTCCAAGGTTTTGCTGAGGCATGTTTAGTCTGACAGACAGATGAATGTAAGAGTTTAATGCCGTGTTCGCATCATGTCAGGATTATCGCAATTACCAGATGTCAACTCTCAGATTGTACCTGACCTGCTCACACCCTTAAACTCAGAAATGATTCGTCCATTCATAACACTAAATGAATCCGTGTGAGGCTTTGCTGTTGATGGCAGAAAAATACAGTACTAAATCATATTAATGCACCTTTCTTGGTTCAAAAAGAGGTAACAACCTAACAACCTTTAAATGCTAAAAATTACACCATTTTGTTCTGAGCTACAACTTAAATACAGCTCCCCAGTTGAAAAAAAAGGACTGTTTTGAAGCTGGGATGCTGGTTTAAGGTGGTTTAATCTGGTCCTTTGCTGGTTTAAACGGGTACTAGTTGGTCATGTGTTGGTCTTAAGTTGGACCAGTTTAGGATCAACACATGACCAGATTAAACCTGCTAAGGACCATCTTAAACCAGATCAAACCAGCATCCCATCTTACCAGCATATGCTGTTTTTTCGTAACATGGTCAGAGTTTGTATTTTCATCAAACTCAACTTACTTTCTGACTTTTTCAAGTAAAAGCGGATTTTCTGAGTTAGCTTGTTTTCTCAAACAGTTGCGAGCAAAGCAGGTACAGCAGATTTAGCTTGCTAAATGTATGTGATGACATGTAGGGACTTAACTACTAATATACAATATCTCAACACTGTTATTAGAGGCATTATAAGCGTTTTAAACAGTTTGCTTTTGAGTTATTACATTTGGTCCACTATTCCTAAGCAAGGATGTGTTAGCATGATGTTGCTTTAATCAACAGCTTGATGACATTCATTTGCTGTTGCACAATGCAGATGGAGAGTGTCAGACACACTCAAAGCGTCGTGTTTACTGCTGTGGTCGACTGTAAAGAGAGTTGAAGACACGCTTCAGCACAGCTGCAGTCTGTAGGGAATATCCTCACACACAAACACACACACACATTAACACACACTTTTACTTACACCATCATTAGAAAACTCCATTCGCATGCCACATGATGCTTTAAAAGCTGCTCATCTGTCACATTAGAGGAGTACAACTCTAGTCAGACTCTTTAAGGAGAGAAATGGGCCCATAAAGAGAGTATGATTTAGAAATCCAGTAAAGAGCTGAGCTCATCATCTCTTCCTGGCAGGATCTCGCACTCGATTCATCACCAGCTCCATTAGAATCTCATCAAGTGTATTATTAGACCAATTGATGAGTATCTGGTCCTAACTAAACTAAACTAAGCATGATTTGGGATTAGGTGGTGTCACTCAAACATTTTCCTAAGAGATTTCTGGAACCAATCAGTGTTCAGTATCACAATATCCCAGTTTCTTCCACAGATTCAGCTGGATTTAGGGCCTTATCTACCAAGCTACTTCGTGAAAACCTAGGGGAAAGTGCAAGAACAAAAAAAAACAACAAAAAAAAACCATGATTTATAATGATGCGTTTTTGTGGTCCGGGGGCTTTATTATAAATAATGAAGTAGCTGAGAGGTTGAAACAGGGGTGAAAGCTGCTCAGCCATCATACATCCATTTAATCAATGGCAGACATGCACACTGCCATAGGCAGGGCAGGGTTGAGACACAGACCGCATGGTATCCGTCACATATGACGGCACACGCCTAAGCTTGCTTGAGACACTTCTTTACTTGCAAACGCTTAACACATCAAACATTCCCAAATATAGAACAGTTGTATCAATCCACCAAAGACAAAAGGGTTTGACCTTTGACCCAGAGGTCATAGTTTGATATCACTCAACCACCCCAGGGCTTTTTTTGCTACTTGTTAAAGTTAGGACATCCGGTATTTCACAATCTACATGTGAGAATTAGTAGGGCTGTGGGTGCATCGAATTCTGACACTTTTTTTTTTTTTTTGAGCGCAAAGAGTATTCTTGCAGCTTCGTAAAATTAAGGCTGAAATACTGATGTAAAATGAACTATTTTAACAAATGTCCTAACTACCTTTGAACGAGTCTCGAACGTGGTACTCACACTGCTGTCTATGAGAAAGCTCTCAGACTTTATCAAAAAATATCTTAATTTGTGTTGTGAAGACATGTGAGTGAACTATCCCTTTAACTGACAGAACGTTACTAAAGCAAAACAGATAGTCCAATAGGATCCCAGCGAAACCCATGTTAACATAAACGTGTCTACACACCAGTACATTTAAGGGGCCATACTGAGATGACGTCCCCTCTGCCCCCCTTCCTGTGAGTTCCATCATTTGCCAAATTTTCTTTTTCTCTCAGTCCATCTCAAACACACACATGCCCTGCAGGAGCAAACACTGAGCAGCTGCATGCTCTCGCTAGCTACAGAAACTATGTTTCCTGCAAACTCTGTTAAACACGGCTCCCAGCCATGCAGACTGTATGCAGCGTGGGCCGTGTGCTGGGTGTGCTCCTACACGTCTGTCCTTTTAAACTCTGGCAGCTCCAGCTGAATGCTGCACGTCTCCACCCATCACGGTAGCCAAGTTTCTAATACCCTAATGAGGACACTCATTATTCTCTCTTACATGTCTGCTTTTACTTTTTTCCCCCTTGTTCATAAATCCTGTACTGTAACTAAAAAGCAAGCGTCAATATTATTGGTCATACTCCAGGTTAGGTGTTTCAACAACATTTGTGCTACAGAAATAAATGATGCTTCAAACCATGTGGCTGGAAAACCCGGAAACACTACAAAATGCAGAACATTATAAGCATTTTTAATTCAAACTTTTATACTGAAATATATTTAAAATACAAGTTACTCCTGTGAAGACAAAGCTGAATTTTCAAAAGCCACTACTATTCTTTTAGGAATCATTCTAATATGCTGATTTGGAGCTCAAAACACATTTCTTCTTATTAACAAATGTTAAAAAACAGTTATTGCTTTTTTGAAAATGCTTAATTTTTTTTCAAGAATTCTCTGATGAAGAAATCATTGGTAACATTATAAACATCTTTACTGTAACTTAATTTTAACAAAATAATTATACACACACACATATACATTTATATTAACAATTAGTTGTTGTTGTTATTATTATTTCAGCTGAATCCAAGTATTTATCACAATACAATTATGCATGGTTTGCATGTAAATTTAGTATCAATTTTACCAATGCGAAAGCGCACTTTAAAAGAGAAGGATATCTACTCAAAACAAACAGCTGGCAGGAGGTCATCTCAACACATCGAATCTTCTTAGGCTATTGTTACCAGCCAGTGTCCTCTACAGTGACCTCACCAACACAGAGCACTGCCCTCACTGAAAAGGAGATGACCCATACTTGCCTCCACGCCATTAAAGGAGCACACTGAAGTATGCTCACAGGCAGGTCAAACAGCTGTAGAAGTACTGGGCCTCGTAAAGCTGAAACCTTGGGAGCATGTAAACCTTTGAGAGCAGAGTGCCCCGAGGAGGACTTGTTCTCTGAGCAAGGCCCAGCCCCGGCTCTTCCCTGCCAGCTCAGTTTTCTATTACCCTTCCCCTGGGACCGCTCCCCTGTATAGTAGGCCTTTGTGGGAAAGGAAAGCCCCTGAACCGAGACTGATCTCCCCCTGAGAACACACACCCCTCCTGACTTACTCAAAGTTTCTCTATATTTACACAGAAAGCTCATGCTTTATCCCAAAAAATGCTCCATGGAAAAAAAGTGTAAAGCATATGCACGTGGGCAAAACAGCGATTTAAGAGGCATTTAAAATAGGTCATGTGCTTCTTGTTTTTACCAATACGTGGCCG
Source organism: Puntigrus tetrazona (assembly GCF_018831695.1). NCBI lineage: Eukaryota > Metazoa > Chordata > Actinopteri > Cypriniformes > Cyprinidae > Puntigrus > Puntigrus tetrazona. Next base: position 11,842,438 of record NC_056700.1, on the reverse strand, counting down.
AGTGTAAATGGAATGTAAACACCCAAAATGGATAGATTGGAAATTCATGGATAGGAAACTGGATCAATCGAAATGCATGAAGTGACTTGGCCTGTATTACAGAAACATCTGTTTATAACAAGCATATGTTTATAGGGCTTGAAAAACAGAGTAGTAGGCAAATCACAGCTAAGCATTTCTGCCTGATGTTTACCTGCTGTCCACCATTCGGTCAAGGGTCAGTCAGCTAAACGTATTTCATGAACTGATTTGAAGTTAAACCATGAAATGATGGCTGCTTCAAACAACTCTCCCAGAGATTTGTTTCTGAACCGTTGTAGACTACATTAATAGAAATGTTCTGGTTCTGCACAGTAATTTAAGTCAATTATACACATCTGGCCTTTTTTAAAGCTTTTTTTTTTTTTTTTTAATTAGCAAAGCTATTAGTTACATAAATATTTGCAACTGTAATAAATACAAAATTCTGAGATCAGTAATTTATTTATTTATTACTTATTTACTTATACATTTTTCCTAAATAAATTATATACTTCTTTTAAGTTGCATATTTGCATGCATATTACTAGCATATTGGCTATTTATAGGTACTTGCATAACTTAAGTTACCTTTCTAACTATTAATAAGCCGTAAATTAGGAGTTTATTGAGGGAGAATTATGTGTAAAGTGTTCCCTAATCAAAAAGTGTTACCTAATAAATAGAAGGAAAATATAAGTAATTCGATCAATCAATAAATTTTTTATTTATTTTCTATTTTTGTTCATCAGAAATGTGCACACTAAACCATTTACATCAGCCACTGAAAAAAAACATATCTATCAAGCAATAGCGAACCGGACACGTTGTTTGTCTCAGAGAGATTTCCTGAAGGCTAATGTATATATACACACACATGCAGGTGCCTTGACAATACAGCTCTGTAAACCCACTAATCATAAATCGTACACACACATGTGTACACACTCATGGGTCTGTGCTGTTTAGATGTTGTATGTGTGTGTTTGAAGGGTTCTGAGCTGACAGACCCAGGATCTCTCGGGGATGCCTGTGTCAGTGAGTGTGTGTTTGAGCAGAATCTGTGTATATTCCTGTGTATATGTGCGGATGAGCAGGGAGGACCGAAAGAGAGAGGCCAGCGCATGGGTGGTCCTTCACCCTTCCAGTCCAACTCCTCCAGCACAACGTAAACCGACGGGACCTCCGGGGCCATGCTCGTCCTCCATCCATCAGCCTGGTACATGCAATACACCAAAAGCGAAAGATCTCCTAGAGAGCGTTCAGGGTTGATATATGGACCTCAGCAGGGCCACGGAGACACACACTTCATGTCCTATAAACACTGCAGAGGCAGCAGGCGGCCCAGCTGAGGCAGACAACCAAATCAAGAGCAATTTACAGATTTATATCGGCCGCTGGGAAAAACAGGCACTCAGAGGGGAGAAGCATTAATCTCTAGCAGTCTTAATATCTCTCAGTCTCTATCTGTCTCTTAAACGACGCTCAGTGGCAACTCCCTGCTGCAAAGACCAGCGTACACCAGCGTGAATTTCCATGCTGCTTCAGACTTAAACCGGTGAGTGCTGGACAAACGTGCTGAAGAATAATCATGGTGTTCACAAAAATAAATAATATAATAATAATAATAAATACCTACATTTTGCTAAATTATAGAAGTAGTAAATATACAAACAAACAAAAAAATATATTATTTCAGTTTTATCTTGAACCAAATAAACTGGTAGACTAACTGAAATAAATCTGGGTTATTTGGTAAACTTGTTTAATGCAGGCCCCAGGGCATGCTGGCACTGTAAATATTATTTCTCCCTATTAATAATAATTATCATTAATATAATCATTGCCATCTTTATCATTATTAATTTCTATCATTTTCTAATGACAGAAAACGTAACATTTGTACATCTGGAAATAATTGGAAAGACTGAAGGCCTAATGACTAAGTGGATGATTGTGTATAGTATGTGACACTCTGAGGAAAAAAAAAACCCTAAATAGTTGCTGACATAACCGGTCTATCACTGCTGGTGAGCAGCTAATGATCTTTTCAGCAGGGCCGATACATATTTCTCTCACAACATCATGCCAAGTGCACCTTCTTCTTCCGGAAGACGTCCATGTGACTATCTCTCAGTGGGGCAACATGTACAGATCAGATGTCTAATCCGTCTCTAGAGTTACAGTTCCATCTCTTCTCCATGCCTGCAGTCCTTTTTCTCACAATAACCGCATCTCAGAGCCTCTCCCCGCCGGCACGCACATCACAGCACAGATTATGACATGCTGAGCTGTGTCATGTTCTCTGCTGAAACCTGAGCGGCGCTCTGGAAACCCACCTCTTTTTGTTGTCATTCTTTTAGGGTGGAGATAAAGACGCGTCTGAAAGAACAGACAAACCTAGTTACAATAAGAAAACAACAGCCATGTGGATTTAGCGCTTGCTTTGTGCCCCCCCTCGCTCCCTCTTTTTCGCTTCTCAAGAAAAACCGCACATGTGGTGACCACATTTAGAGGAAACGGCAAAGCTCCGGTGCGGCAGAGCTATATCACATCACTGGCGCTTTGTTTTGGGAGCTGACCTACATACAGGGGTGTACTGGAGAGAGGAAAACACCCTAGTCGCCATTAGGAGAAAGGGAAAGGGTTGATGTTGGGTCGAAACTTGTGCTTAATCTATCAGACACCCCATTTCAGCCAAAACGGTGCTTGTTATTGCATCGGAACGGGAGCTTATTTCCAGTCTACAACATAAGAAGTGTTGTAACAAGACAGCAAATAAACACAACACATGGTGGTTTTTGTTCACGAGTGTTATGAGTTTTGAGACTGTATTTTCAAGTAATTTGGTTTAGTACGTTTATGCCATTACAAGTCGCTTTCAAAATGAATACTATTACTACAATTACTAGGTAACCAATTATATAACCAAATATGGTTATATTAAAGGTAACCAAATAACGGGAACCAATTATGATAATTAATTAGTTGCTTATTACTAGAATCTCGGCTGTTTATTCGAATTTATAAAGCACACACTATTACCAAAATCTAAAACCCTTAGCCTTAGACGATGACTAAACGGAACTAATACACTGTAAAAAATGGAACTGCAGATTTTCCAGTTAATAAAACCTTGAATGCTATTTTATTCAAACTACGTAAAAACCCATCAGACCAACAACATTACCCCAAATGTTGTCCCAACTAGTCAAACACATTTGTTTGAACAAAGAATTTCATGTTGTTGAAATGTTAAGGCTTTGTGAGTTCCCAGCATGCATTGCAGCATGAATAAATTATGCAGTCACTGTTATAGGAGCATTGCTTTTGGTGCTTTATCATTATCATTGTTTCTTTTTGTGCTGTGATGTAAAGAGCTGATTTTTTTTTTTACATTTGTTGGTTGTCACTGTCCTTTTTTTTTTTTTTTTTTTTTAACAAACTAACTTTTCTGTGATGTAAACATCGACAATGGCCCTGGCACAAGCACCAGTACCCTCTCTGTGGTTTGAGGGGCTTTAGTGGGTGGCAGTGAGAGAGAAGGAAGGAAGAGGACATCAAAAGTGTGGTGAACAAGATGCAGATGTGTGCTTTATAGATCTGTTATTGTTGTTAGTCTGTTGTTGCTGCTATTGCTTGCCATTATTCCACTTAAAAACACTGAAAACGAGAGAGGGAGAGAGCAGGAACTAACCGAGACAGGACACACCGCTGAAATAGCAGCAGGGCAGACAGAGTAAAGCCTGGCCCAGATTTACTGCTCCATACAACAGCACACAGACATACTCTGCACAAAATGCACAATATCAACTGCCAGCCCCATTTGGGTTTCTTGACTGTTTCCTGGCAAAGCAGACTCGAGCGATCTATAAATGTTTCCTCGAAGAAAGAGTGGAGAAAATAAGAATCAGCAGACAACTGGAGCAGGATTGAGCTTTGTTCACAGTATAACTTAAATGTAATAAAAAAATTTAAAAAATGCTATTTTTTCTACTGTATATTATTGTGATGCCTAAATTCACTTGTACAATTTTAAATGACAGATTTTAATTTTAGTGTGCAGATTAATTGGATAAAACAACATAAGACAAGAGCTCAGAAGAGGTTTTAAGAGAAACACCTGAGAAACATTTGAGATGAAAAAAATTGTGCGTTTCTGAACGGAGTTTTGCATCACTGTGTTTTTTCTTCTTATGATAAAGCCGTCACATAAGGGCTCGGTCAAAAACCATACAGGTTTTAGTGCGGTTTATGATTTCAGGTCAGTCACAATTCAGAAGATATATTCAGATGCTATACAGTGGCTCTGTGGTTCTGAAGGCCAAACACTGCATCTGTCCCGCTTCCAGACACTCCTGAATCTCACCCTCACCTTTCCTTTCCACTGATCTAACTCCCAGTCATCCTGTTCTGGTCCTGCGCTCAGAGCTCTGGGACATTTGCTCACCGCCTTTCTGTTATGCCTGGCCCTGCTGTTCATATTTGCATTTGCCTGTATCCAAATTATTCACATTGATCCATCTGGTGCCAGAAAACCAAAACAAAACAAAAAACAAAACAGGGAAGTGAGAGAAGCTTTTAAGAGACTGATTAAGTGTGTCAGGAGTCATCACTGCTAAACGTTGTCCTTTTTATTGTTACCACAGTTGCCTGGCAACAGTTCCTGTTCTTATCTTGTTCCGTCTGAGTCTGATAAGCTACTGTGTGTCTGAGGTGGATGGAGGTGTTTCATAATAGAGAGTGAGTGATTCAAGCGACAGAATGGAGATGCATCTAAAAAAAAAAAAAAAAAAAAAAAAAAGCAGTCTGGAAAGGTCCTCTAAAAAGGAGGTTAACAGAGATTAAATGAAAATTAGAACACAGTTGCACACCCATTATTAAGATTTCATTTTAATTTCTCAATTGCTTGCAGAAATTAAGGTAAATTAATGGAAAATAAAGACTTCCATGGAAATTAAAATAAAATTAATAAATTTGATCTTTAATATAGAAAATGTTTCTCTAGGCATTAATGATGGTAAGCATAGCAAATAGAGACATGACATTTTTAATGTTTCTGCTTCTTTCAGGCAGCAATGATGGTAAATATAGCACAAACATTAGCTAATATATATAGTAAAATAAATAAGATGTACAAATATATAAACACAAAGTATTTATACACAATGACAATAAATTTGGGGGTGGGGGGTTTGGGGGTTGTCCAACTTCAGTTGTTTCTTCTACACAACAATGTAATGAAATTAAACTAAAATGGAAACTTTTGCTTCATTTGCATCTAAGATGTTTCTCCTGCAGATTCTTTGATGAAATCTTAATGTCTTCCACTGTGTACATATCTGCCAGTGTGCTTTGGTATTTCTCATCATATATTTCCATGTTATCTAAACTATGCCACCGATGTTCATATAATTATACTTTCACAGAAGGTCAACAATCTTATTTGATTACATTTTTAGGTAACACTCTAAAATGGGGAACACTATTCACTATTAACTAGTGCATCAACACCTACCACAACTTTGTACACTTTAGTGAAAGTGAGATCTCCATGAAGTCATCTGAACAACGATCATTTCCTCCGGGAATAATGAAAGGGTTGGAGGAGAAAACAATGCTGAGTCAAGATTTTCCTTCTGACCTCATTATTTTCTCACTTGATGGGGGTGGGGTGCAGGATAAACAAACCGACTATATGAATACGTTTCTCTATGGTTATCAGAAGGAAATGGTCTTATCGGCCACAGTAAACAATACATAAACTTCCGATTGGAAAGTTGCGGGCCTCTTACAGACGCTTTCAAAGAATCAAGTCACAATGCTCAGCAAGCGCTCTAGATGGACCTCCATAGTCAACACCTCAATTTCCATACAGCACTGTGTACACTGAGGACGTTTTAGGGCCACTGGGCACTGAGGAACAAAAACGTTGAGGAGCAGTGAGAGTTAGCAGCAGACCCTCCCTTGTTAGGGACTATTTTTACTAACCTGACCTATTTCTGAGTCTGGAGGAGCTCCAGACAGCCAGGGCTAACGTCATGTCTCCTGGGCCGGCAGGCCTGCCTTTGTTTCCCGCTCCATGTTGAAGGGTGGAGAGTGGAAAGAGGCAGACAAACAAACATGCAGCCGCTACAAGTAAATCAGCAAGATGAGAGTGTGAGGTGTGTGTAATCAGCGTCTGGGCTATGAAGGAACCCAACACATCTGCTGGAGACTAAATGGAGGTCTCGGTTTCATTTAAGTGTCGTTGTTCAGAGAGAAAAGAATAGAGATGCAACCCTGCTGGAAAATACAGATTTCGACTGGCATCTGCGTTTTGAAATATAGCAGCTGGTCTCTAGCATATTCAAGCTGGTTATTATTAGGCAGACTAGCCACTATGGTCTAAAAACTAGCTTATTGCTGTTTATGAGAAACATCTGAGACCTCATTTTTCTTTCCTACAGGTTTTAAAATTAGCACAGATCTCAAAAATACAAAAAAAGAATTTGAGCAGTGATAAAGATTAAATTCTGTCAGTGGTTTTTGGTCAAAAACTTAAAGTGAAATGCAGATCCAAACCCAGTTAGGGTTACCTTTTGCTCCCCTGCAATTACTGAATTTGATCAAAAATACAGTAGAATAGTAAAAAACTATAACAATACACTAATTTACTAAATTCACTCTAATTCCTTACAGCGGTCATTGCATTACAGTCTTTATTGTTATGTGATCCTTCAGAAATCATTATAATATCCTGTTTTTGTTCTCAAGAAAGATTTATTAATATCATGTTGAAAACTGCTTAATATTTTGTGCACACCAAGATCCTTTGATCCTAAACACTCAAAAAGAATTCCATTTGGTTGAAATAGAAATATTGTATAACATTACTAATGTCTTTACTGTCACAATTTAAAGCATCTCTACCGGATAAACATGGTAATTTCCTAAAAAAAAAAAAATATAAGTCTAAGTGGGCCCATCCAGAATATGACATTCACAAACACACACCTTTGGAAAGATAGACAGGGAGAGTTTAAGCATAGCATGATTGGTTTTAATTATGGCGAGGCATTTTGTTGCGGTCTATTAACCCTGATCCTGGTGACTCATTGTTCCCAGCAGCCCCACACACACACACACACACACACAGACACACGCACAGACACACACACTCACTCACTCTCGCTCTCTCTTTCTCATAGAGAGGTGTCACAGCTGGGAGTGTGTAAACAGGCCCATGGAAATGAAAAATAAGGCTGAGAGCAGACAACTTCCTGTTTCAAAGTGAAAGTGAGGCCAGTCTACGGTCTGGGGTTTATTGCTGAGGCTGAACCCCAAATACACACACACACACACACACACTTTTCGTCTGATCTTTACACAAAACGCCTGAATTAACTCACGTCTTGTCAAAAACAGCACATGAAAAAGGCTTAGGATCTCAGAAGAGAAGAAAAATAGCCAATGCTTAATACAGGTTAAACAGGGTATGACATGCAGGGACCGACTGACATAGTGAGTGAAGAAATGTGTCAAAAGATGAGATGCATATTAATACCATTTGAGACATATTAAAACCAGACATAACATGTCTTGAATGAACACTTGTTATCCGATTTATTAGCAGAGAAGGGTCTTAATTCCAGGCGTAAACAGACTTAATATTCTTTTCTCTTCTTCTATTATGACTCCTTATAAATCTCTATCATCAAGTGACAAAAAAAAAAGTTTCTCTTACAATTCTCTTCATCTATATAATCATGACTCCCTTTCATCATTCAGAGTTTACATACTTAACCATTTTTTTCTTGCTTTGTTTAAAATTCATTGTTTTCATTGGCTACAGTCTCACCAACAGAGGTTTTCTGAAAGAGAGAGTTGGCCTAGAACTAGATGTAATTGTGTGAGCGTACACGTGTACACAGCAGGGATGTGGATCTTTATTTATTTATTTATTTTAAAATGAACCCTGCATCTAGTTAGGCTGATATAAGAAGTTCTTTTTCCAATTAGAACAATGTAGGTTTTTTTTTTTTTGCTTAATTGGTATTGTTACGAAGTGCTAAAGAGTACTGAAGCATGATTTCACTTTCCTACATTTTTTACAAAGGATAATAAACAAACAAAACAACGGGGGTTGGCATTTTCCAACTCAAAATGCTATTATTGCCATTCTCCTTTCTTTCCTGACACTTAGAGTTCCATGTCCCCACTGTGATTTTAAATGCTTTGTCAACATGTTGTGATATTCTATTTATGGTATTTTATTTCCTTTATGCACAACACCTGGACTTTCTAAGCACCTGGAAGCTTTTTGTTAATATAGTCATCCTTTACAGTCAAGCCAATAATGCTTTGGTGATTCAGATACTCTGAGAGAAAGAGCACGTGTGAAGAGAGACCTGTGTAAAAGAGACCAAATGCAGGTGTTACTGGGTGAGGGCAGTAATTCATCCGTCACGGGGAAATCTATATTTGAACTCCACAACCTCAGAAATCAACCACTGCTCTCAAATCCACTAGTTTATTCATTTTATGTACATAAAACAAACTAACTAAAAGATAAACAAAAAAAGCAAAAGACAACACCAAACCACTCAAAAAAAAAAAAAAAAAAAAAAAAAAAAAAAAAACTACAACTAAACCAAAATCAAAAAAAAAAAAAAAAAAAAAAAAAAAAAAAGTTTCAATAAAAACAAAGACAAAGCAAAAGTAACAATATAATACTAAGCAATATAATAATAAGCTTCCAATAATGCTTTAATTTATTTCCTGTAGTTATTATATTACTGATTTTTGTTTGCATTTTGGTGCTTTTGGCAAAAGTTTTTAAATAACAATATTATAAAGTTCACTGAAAAAGTGCAATTTCAAAAATAATGAAACTGCCAAAGAAAGAGAAGGAGAGCGAGAACGCACACATAGATCTGAACTCTTTGACTCCTGGGATTAAGGAAGAGGGACAGACGACGCGTGTAAACACAGCCTCTGACGATGAGAGACTCGCACCTCATTGCAATACACAAGACCCTGCTTTAACCTTTATCTGTGAGCTGACTTCCTGTAAACTATTGGCAGTGCCTTCAAACCCTCGTTCAACGCGGCAAATATTTAACATACCAGAAAACAAGATCAGGACAGGGTGAGCAGATAACAGTTAATACATTGAGCCAGCGATACCACAAAGTTTTAAATGCAACTCTTCAAGAGTCAAAGAAAACAAAGCAAAGATCTTCACACCAAATCTCTCAAGCAGACGACAAATTCCTGAACTCAGGCCCCACAGTTGAATGGACCTAAATGTTTGAGACTTTAATCTAGGCCAAACTGTGGAAGGTTTCCAGCATAGATTTTTTTTTAACCAACACACGGATGTCACATCGTGCCATCAGTGGAGCAAGATATCTCAACTCTTCATTGTGTTTTAAACCAGTAGATTGTTCTTTAACTTTCCCTTCCTCTTTCCTTCCCTCCTTCCTTTCTTCATGCAGCATTTCATCAAAGAATGAAAGAAGAATGAAAACTATCTGTTTAGTCATTGGGAAGTCCTGCAGTGCTGCAAATCTGGAAAATCTAGAAATCTAGAAAATCTAGTATGAAGACCATTTACTGTCTCATATATATATATATATATATATATATATATATATATATATATATAAATATAATGCGCATCTCATCAGTAAAACCGGTTCTTTGATTAGCCGTAAATCTCCATCACCTGTTTTCAAACGGGACACCAGTTAACACATAGAGCCATAGATCACTGACAAGCTGAATGAATTTTGAACACTGTTGTTTTAACACCGAGTAATATGTTGGCAGGGCAAAAAACAAAAACAAAAAATAACATGTCATGGTGACTCGCCACCTGCACTAGTTCATCATCTGATCAGATCACCACAGCTACGCTGTAAAAGGCAAACTGTGTTTTAACAAGTCAAGTTCAGAGGAGAACACGTCAAAGTTGAAAAGGGAGCACTTGTTTAAAATGTCTTTCAAAGCCTCCTTTGGGGGTCACTTTAGCAAGTGTAATGTTTTTATAAGCTCATAACTCTGAGGAGGAGGATGAGGTCTGGGGTGATGAGAGGGAGGGGTGTACAGCACGCATAAGAGTGTGTGTTTGCCGTCTTTGATGTGCTTCAAAGAGAAGCGACTCACGAGAACATGACTTCACCTTCATCTGCACATCTGTAAACATTACCTGCCCCACAGGTGTGAGTGTGTGTGCACGCGTGAGTCAGATGGTCTACAGATGACTCGAGCATGCAGCCATCTTCACTGGCCAGCATTGTAATTCTCCACTGGCAGTCTGCAAGACGTTCTGCTCTCCATTAACAACACACACTACAGCTCTCAGTACCGGAAATGGCTCAAGATTTAACAGAATACTAAACAAACTCAATGACCTTCTTTTCTATTGCTTGGAAATATTGTTTTTTTGCACAGTCAAGCTGTTTGCAGAATTATCAGGGAATTTAGATCCCAGAAAGCTGTAAAGTTCTTGAGCACCTTTGTGTACTTTTACACTCTTTTCAAGTAGTGTTCAATGGCATGGACAGACACACTAACCAAAAGCATTTGCATGAAAATATCAATTCCATGAACGCAAACACCATTCACTTGATGCTACTTTATAATAAAAAAAAAAAAATAAAAAATGTCTTGTTGGTGGAAATGCATATTAACGCGAAGTCGTAAGCAGATAAAATTATTTGTTAATAATTAATAATTTATTACATGTTCTTATGTCAAATGTGTGTAAAGTTGTAAAGTATCACAAACAAAAGTCAGTTGTTTTTAAAGTTACATATGAATGCATCTCAACTTCATATATACATTTAAGTCAAGCATGCAAAATTACTATCTGCACTAAAAGAGAAAGTGTAATGCTTGTAAAATTGGCATCGGGTGCTAAAGGATGTGTTGTGATCACGTACATTTGATATATTGCTTCTTGCAGATGAAGCCCAGGTGGGATTGAGCATGACTTCAAGATGTAACCGTGATTAACGACACCACTTATGTTTTAAAAACCACCGCTAAAGGTCTATAAATGCAAACTGAATTACTTTCCAATTATTATCCATTCTCTCCCAAATAATCAATAAAAGAAACATCTAAGAAATCGCCAAGGAACTGGAATCATCAAGTTAAAAGAGTAATGACTCCTAATCTAAGTACGTTAGGATAACTCGAGATGGCGAGAACTGGACTCCGAGAAGGGCAGTTAGCGCTGTGTGTTTCACCAGCTGTGTTTACTGTAGCCATCTCACTCTTTACACAGTCATCGCCCCAGTTACACACCTGGAGCCAGCGATGACGTGTAAATATCACACGCACACAAGCTGCATCCTCTCTCGGTGTCTCAGTAATGCTGGGTGTTTAGAGGAGGGGGACGCGGCCTGAAATCATGTGACAGGAATGCAGGGGTTGAGACTACACCATGTCCTGCTCTGCCCTTCAGATAAGCTCTCTGAAAATAGTCCGCTCTCACACTTCTCCTCATTAGTTCCCCTGGATACTGTTCCTCCCCCAATATCCTGTAAACAAAACACAACTACGGTGTCCAGGAAGGTTCTTGTCAATTTTGGCCCTGAGAACTGGCTTTAAAAATGTACATAATGTGTGCGTGTACTTTGTATTTTTATTATGTATATATAAATACATACACATGATTGTATACATTTAAGAAAAATAAACTTTTTATGAAATTTATATACAAGATAAATAATTATTGTAAATAATGTATTATATACATAATAAATACACTACTACACATACATATATTATATAAACAAAAACTCTGTGTGTGTGTGTTTGTGTGTGTCTGTGTGTGTGTGTGTGTGTGTGAACTATTTCTTTATTCATCCCATTTAAAAGCACTAACAAACCAACATCCATTGGTGCCCACAGCAGGACGTCCTATACAAGCTCTACACTAGCATGGCTCTCCACAGACCCCTTCACAGAAATACCACTACACCATCACACTCGTAACTGTAACACTGTTCTGGAAAGAGATTTTCATCTCAGCTGAGCGATTGTAACATTTATGAAAACCGAATTCCCATCAGCCCAGAGTTGCTGGTCAGTCCGGTCCTGCGCATCAGAATGCAGCATTTCTGCTGGAGTAAATGAGCACCATGTGCTCTGTGGCTATCGCTTCCTTCATCATCTCTCCTTCATCCTCTTCTCACCGTGTGCAAAGCGGTTCAGCCCCAGGGATGCACGTCTGGCGTAGGGCTGTTGTGGAAACTCGCACAAGCTTCTTATCGTTCAGATCTCAGAGAGTCATGCATCCAGCTCGGTTTCCCCACAGCACCTTCATCTCATTCAGTCTCAGACGCCAGCCAAGCCCCTCCACCCTAGCTCTATGAACCCAGACATTGTGAGCATGATTCAGGCCAGGAGCTCCATCCAGCCACTCTTTAGCACCTAAAAAATGTATTCAAACTTCTAGAGAAAACAGAAGAAAAGGGTGGAGTATATATAAGAGAGTGTGTGTGTCTATGTGTGTTTGAGAGAGAGAGAGAGAGAGAGAGAGACGGAGAAAAAGAAAAGGAGAGAGTGATAAAATGAAAGAGCAGATTCTTGCACTGCTCTGGATGTGGTGCAAATCAAACAGATGTCTCTCCTCAAGGAGATTCAGTAAACACAATTACGCTTTCCTCTTTCATCTTGATGCTGTATGAAAGATGCCTGATTGACAAACTTGTGATGGTGTATGCTAAATTAGTATCAAATTAGGGAAGTCAGAACAAAAGATTAGTAATTTACTGTTATGGACTGGACAAAAACAAAAAAAAAAAAAAAAAAAAAAATCAATAAATGAAACCAAACAAAACTAACAAAAAAAACCTTAAACCAAACCGAACAAAAAATGTATACAAAAAAAAAAACATTTATTATTGATATCAATAACAATACTTTTCCCCTGGGAAATAATAAAAATCTAAAAATGTTATGACTGACTAACACACACACACACACACACACACACAAATTACACACATTAAGTAAACAAAAACTTTTATTTTGAATGCCATTAATCATTTAACAGCACTAACATTAACCCATGCCAACAATCATCAAGCAAACATCTGACAGATCATTATGCTGGTAAACTGCAGTTCACACCGCTAATGGCTTGCGACCAAACGTGTGTGCAGCACATCTATCCTAAGTCTGGCCTCATTAGACTCAAAGTCTAGCTGAACTTTCTCTGAAAGCACAAGCGAAAGAATGCCTGAATGCCTTCCAGGCTTAAGAGCGAGGATAAGCCCATGCTTCCCATAGCTGAAATTCACGGTCCCTCACGGTGCTATCAGACCCAGGCCTCACATTCTTCTCCCTAATCTGCTATCTTCAGCCAGAAGAACCAGATAAAAGAAACAAACCCTGTGTTTAGCAAAGCACAGCTTGCTGGAACATTGCATAGAGGAGAGTAGTGACCATACTGCATTATTATAATAAAACCTAAAAGTACCATAAACGGTTCTATCTTGGTAAAAATGTACTATTTGTTATGTGTATGCGACAAGTTTGTTAGTTCTCAGCTTATTAGAATACTACATTTTAGAAACATGCTAACAAGTCAATAATGAGTGCGCACATGTAGAATGTTCAATGCAATGCTGCAATGCATTCTGAGATGAATTTTGCATGGCATGCTAGAAAAGGTTTAAACCCTAATTGAGGTTTAAATCCATTTTACACAGTAAAAAAAAAAAAAAAAAAAAAGTATCTCATGTTACTGCTAATCTCAGTACTCAGTATACTTTATATATTTTTGGGAGACAAAAAAATCCACCATTCTTTTAACATGGGGCATGTATGCACACACACACACACACACACACACACTGGTTATGAGGATGTTACTGACTCCAGCAACCAAGTTAATGGTTTCCATTAACATGAGAGGAACTGTTAAGTTGGAGCCTGTGGCTCCTAGGGACCGATTAGAAGAGAACTCTCAGGGGGGAGGTTGTATATAAGCGCAGTGTGTGCAATGCCTCCGGCATCCTCTTCTCTTTTATGGCTTTTGGACTCATTAAATGCAATAGCATTTTGACACTAGCATAAGGTACGTGTTGAAATAACACACATAAAATACATTTTACTCTTCCACAGACAATAGAGAGGTTCAGAGTAAGTGCCAAGCTGAAGATCATCATATTTAAATGGACAGTGTCTGTGTAAACATCTTTCCGCTGGTCTGTTGTTTTACTCTTCTGAATTGCCCCCACACTAAGGAGGATACAAGGAGATAACAATGACCCTACTTTCTGAACCACAGATTACCTTTAGCTGAAGACGTACAAGAGGAAGTCCTACAAGACCTAGAGGAAAAGCTCCCGCTGAGCTCTCGTCCTCTTTTACCATTTCCACAAGGTGGGAGGTGGGAACCAAAGATGATGTTTGTTTAAAGGGATAGTTCACTGGAAAATTCTCTGAAAATAATATGATGTGGCCTTTGTATTGAGACAACATATTGTGAATTTAGTAAGAAAACCAAAATTTGTCATTAAAGCACCACTAATCACCACATATAAGCAATTGCTCTTTTTTTTTTGTTTGTTTCCAAGCACTTCTCTTGTAAGCCAGAGAGTGCCATCTCTGAATGGCAACGTGTCATCATTTTAATTGCGTGTTTATGGATAATACAGGCAATACACAATTTTGTAAATACATACTTTTTTCACGTTGAGGCCATGGTTGATACATGGCTAATATTAATATTAATGGCTAAACTTAAACTATTACAAAACTAAAATAAACATATTTAGATGTAAGGATAACATTTTAATTAAGGCTTTACTATGATCATTTTATGGTCAATAATGTTAATTTTACGTTAAGGTTGATAAATAATAAATATTAAAAGTAAAATATTAAACGTACATATTAAATATTAAAAAAGTTAAAGTAAAACTAAGATCAATTTATACTATAAGCAAATTAGGCATTACAACAATGTAATTTTGGGATTTGGTAAAGATTACATTCAACAGCAGGGGCCAGTTGTTTAAATATAATCTAACTGGATCAAATCTTTAAAATGGGTAGTTTAAAAGAAAGTGTTCTAAAATCACCCACCAGGCACCTGATGTCTCTATATAACGTCAGATTGATGTCGGACAGGCGTTGCATGTCAGTTGAAAATGAAAATGGGGTTGACGTCAGTATTTGACTTAATGTTGGGATTTGATTACACAGGCTAAAAACCCCATCTTCTGATGTCTGTATTGGACATTTAACATCGACATTAGATGTTGAATTTACATTGGACTTTGGTCATCCAATGTCACAACCAAAACATAACCAAGTATCAACGTCAAATGCTGCTGGGCAAATTAGATCACTAAATCCAATCTTGGTTTTGATTTGGATGAAATTGTCAGTTTATGTTGTTCAAAACATTTTAGGATGATTGGGACATTAAAAAAGTAACACAACTTTAAAGTTGGCCCAAAAATACAGCATTTGTAACACATGTGATACATGTACCTAGACATTAGGTTACCTCTTAAGCCTCTAAGTAGCCTGCAGTAAAGTAAAAAATAAAAATAAAAAATTGGTGCCATAAAACAAACAAAAATATCAAGTGATTTTGTAAAGCATATTGGCACCATCATAGGAGGTAAACCAGTCAAAAAGTAGATTTTTGTCAGTGAATGTAAAGTTTACTGTGTGAATATAATGTAAAATGCAAAAGCATTCACATATATATTTTTTTCCATTTCATATTTTTTCCAACACTGTGTCCCTTTAGGGGTTCCATAGAGCATTAGTAAAAAAAAAAGGTAAAATAATGAAATCTAATACTAAGCAATACTGATTAAAAAGAAAAAAAAAACTCTGAGGGAACAAAAAAGCAACATGCGACTAAATGACTAGAAAAGACAACTAGGCGGCAGGAAGACTATAGATAATGGTAGAATTATCATTTTAGGTTTTTTCTTGTCCTATTAAACGGCTTCATTCTGCCTCCACACAGAAGGGTTTGCATCAGCGGAATGTTTCGGAGAGCTGTGTCCATCACTGGCTCCGGCACAGACCACAGACTCCTCAGCTGGAGCGCAGCGGGGCAGACATGGCACAGCACCACACCAGCCATACTCAACCACCACGAAGAGAAAGCAAACCGACTGATCAGTATTAAAGGCCTGTGGGACTTTTTTGTGAGAGTGAAGTACAGACTGCCAGCTACTGAAGCAGGAAGTAAAGGAGATGGAGGGAGGTAGAGAGAGAGGGAGAGGGATTTCAGCAGCCCTGATATAGCAGAGCCACGTCAGCAGGAAACAAAACTGCTGCCAGGTCGCACTCAAGCTGTCTGGAGCAGACTGCCTACGGAGAAAAGAGAGAGAGAGAGAGAGAGAGAGAGAGAGAGAGAGAGAGAGATGAGTGAGCGAAGGAACATTACTGTAGAAGGAGGACTAGACTCCCAGTGAGACGGTGAGAATGCAGAAAGGCGCGAGGAGAGATTAAAAACAGAAGACGGGACGCGAGCGTCTGGCCGAGGGGAGGAAAGAGAGCCGAGGAAAAGGTGGGGCTGAATTACTGACAGACTCCAGGAGTTCAGGTCAGTCTGAGATTTGAAAACAGCCAACCCAGTTACACTAAAGCCCCCTTTATTTCAAAGGAACATTAGCAATCATTCTTGGAAGAGCTGCATCTGGCCTCCTAAAGCTTTCAGACAGATGTGAAGATCTTGAAAAGACGAGAAAAGATGCCTCTCCTCAGAAATTTGAGGTCCAGAATCATGTTTAAAGTCTGACTAATCCTGACTAAGCCTTCCTTGGAAACATGGACGACACTTTAGTATGTAAGAGAGCACTACCTTAACTTTGAATTCAATCAGGATGGTGAGTCATATAAAAAATACAAAAGGTTTGCGCAAGTGATGCTCTATCACGCAACAAGAAAATTACTCTGACACAAGCATACATTGACAAATGAGAAATACAGAGCAAAACAAAAAACATACTGTTGTTGAGAAAAAAAACAGCAAAATAATAACCAGGTAATCCAATCTACACACTACTATAAATATTTAATTAATTAGATATTAACTTACACAAGTGAACTTTGGTTACTTACTGAACTTAAGATACTTATTGTAAAATTTGAGGCAATATTGACATGAACATTTTTTACACTTGTGTCAAATAAAATCATTTTCAATCTCCCATTTATTTGATCAAAAATGCTGTAAAAACTGTAATTGGGGTGAAATATTATTGAAATTTAAAATAAATGTTTATTTTTAAAATAAGTAATTACATTTCTTCCTGTGGGTGAAGCTGAATTTTCAGCATCATTACTACATTAGATTTCAGGGTCACATGATCCTTCAGAAATGATTCTAATATGCTAATTTGGTGCTCAACAAACATTTATCATCATTATACCAATGTTGAAAACAGTGCTGCTTAATAGTTTGTGATACCATGATGTCTTTTTCAGGGTTCCTTGACAAATCTCAGTAACTCAAACTTTTAAACAATAGTGTATTTTATTTTTATTGTAACACTGCCAAAAATGATCTAAATACTTCTATAACTTCTATAACGGTCTCAAGAGTGATCTCTTGTAATCCTTGAACTTCCTAAAGTATTTTCCTGAAGAAAAGTTCAGGTCACAAGCACAGGAAGGCACTTCCAGTTTCTTCCTTGCGTTCTGGTCCACAACACACCAAACTACCCTGGTGCCACACCAAGTTGCACAGCTAAAATGTCACTGGAGCTCACATTCTTTCCCGATGAAATCCAGTTTCCATGTAAGGTTTGGTTTTGGACCTCTCTGCTCTGTATCATTTGGTTATGATACTGGAATGATCTGCAAGGAAGATTTTTAAGTTACATTGTGCTGAAACTGCAAAGATCTAAAGAGGCTCTGGTATGCAGACCTGATGTGCTCACACACTTTCAGCTCTGAGAGGGTGTGGCTGAGGAATGGGCAGCCGAGCTTTAATCTTCTGCCAAAGCCCGTAAGGCACATCTGGAATAAGCCGGGCAAATCGTCTCGGGCCGTGCCTCTCTGGCCACGGTCACCGGGCCTTGTCCAAATGAACCCTCTCACCCCACACTGCTCTTCTCGCTTGACTTTGGGCCAGCAGACAGGAGGAATTCTCTCAATTTGCCTACCCTTTGTCTTTCTCAGTGAATCTGCTCTTCTCCATGAGCCACCACACATCCCACAGACAATTTTTTTCGTTGGAACATGATGTTATCGAATACAAGTGTCAAGTTTTTCAGTGTTTATCTGAGATCTGAGTCAGATTTAAAAACCACATTCTTAAGATAACAAACCCGACCTTGTGCACCTTCTAGGTCAGGAGACATCACTCTCGTTTAATTTCTAGAATTATATATCTATCAGTTTTGCCGGTGATGTGATATACATACACACACACACACACACACACTTTTAATTCACACTTAAAATTAACATTTTTACTTGCATTTCACAATGCTACACAAATGTTCACAAATGTATTGACTTGTGAATGCATTCCAGGTCTCTGGTGGAGCTCTAGTGGCCGCATCCAGCAAAGAAAACTTGCACATTCTGACAAAAACATGCATTCATCTTCACTGTCTATAAAACACTTTTAAGAGTAATTTCGCACCACAAGAGCTTTCTGTGTCTTTAAATGCACTTTTTAAACCATTGAAAACATCTATGACTGCACTGATTGTCCTCTCTTTCAGTTAGTGTAATTTAAAGGTTAAAGCGCAGGACTAGTAACTAAATGCTTGCAGGTTCGATCTCCCACAAGCAGTGATCATCATTGTGCCCTTGAGTTAAGCACTTAACTTCATAAGGATTTGCCCTTTAGTAACCCAAACGTACTATGAGATGACTTGGATAAAAGTGCTTGCTAAATAACTGTTCATTGATGTGTTTCCATCTATTTAAGAGGACTGATTATTCACAAGTTCAATTTGTTGCTTGTTTTTTGTTTTGTTTTTTTTACACTTACAATGAAAGTTAACACTCGGTAGTTAAAAAGAAAAACATTAATATTATTATGTGAATATTAATACATTTTATATTTAAAATATCCATATATTTTGTCAATCAAAATACATTACAAATACATTTATTAAATATAAATTATTTAATAAAATCACAACCAATCCAGAACTCTTTGAAAGAACCCAGAAGAAAAGTCCTTCATCAACACATACTATTACACATCACCTGAGTGTCTTCTCCAGCTGACCTATTATCTAACACTAGACCTGTCTCTCAGGCGACGAGCCTCTCAAACATAAATAGAAGACCAGCTGCTTCGTGCACATAGATAAATAAACCCTAAAGGAGGGACTGTAACACACTTTCACCTCTGTGAAACCCCTGCAGGAGACAGGAAAGCTGCCTTCAGGGTTACAGTTCAAATTCTGTATTTTATCTGCCCGTCACTCTCCGATTTGTTTCAGGACAGCGCAATTATAAGCACATGGACTGCTGACGTGGAAGATGATTTATCAGTTATGAAATGACTGCAGTTGGTGGAGTAAGCGGGAGTAGAGATTGGTCAGTTGGGATGCGAGTCTTTGCTGAGACCGAAATGTAGCAGTGATGTGTATTTTGCAAATTTCTTCTCCTCAAGTACTTGACAGACTCTGTAAATCAAGCAAGCACATTACCTCAATGCTTGAGTCCATTCCTACTCGGTAGAGCCTGTGGCTTGAAATGTCTGCCTCTCTGTCTCTGTGCTTTGTAGGAGTACGGTAAGCTGAGAAAGTCACTCACTTCATGCCACAATAGCCATTCATGAGGCTTTTCTAAAGATAGCTAATGACCTTCAGTCAATGTAGATACAGTCCGATGGCAAGGACAAGAACACTTTTGTCCTCTTTCGGTCGGAGAACGCAACACGTCTTCCTTGTTCATTTCTGTTTTTCTTTTTCTGGCCAATATTGACTCCCATGGGTTCCTGACAAATTCATTCAGCATGTTTAATTTCGATATGCTTTCCGAGGCATAAATGGAATCTTTTTGGTGTGTGTTGTGCAGAAAATCAGATTCAGTGCTTGCTGACTTCAATGCTTTTGCTGTGCATCATTGCTAAATTACGGCGTGCAGATGAGAATAATGTGCTCTCAGCAAAAGCTGTAATTACACCAGAGAAGCCTTTCTCCATGGCTCCTCAGAGCAGAAACAATAAAACACACTTAATTACACAAACATACTCACAGTACAGACACAGACACTGGGTAATTTGTGTAATTTCATCAGGTTGGAGTGAAGAGGACTTGTAGGCTTACTCAACTGTGAAAACTTAATTCAATTGCGTATCAAAGTTTCAAGGAAACACTGGAAAAAAAAAAAAAAAAAAAAAAATACTAGCAATTTTATGTTCATATTTATTTAGATGCATTACATCCAGAATTTATTTTGACTGTCATTATAAAAGGTCTACAGCTGTCCCATGTTGACAAACACAACATTTATTTCAGGAGGCATTTAATTCTATTTAATTAATTGGTGAATGAATCTTCGCATAAAAATAATATTTGTCTTTGTGAAACATCAAAACAATTCTTACACCTACGAAACAACTTTCCATTTTTGACGATGTCACCTAGGCCACACAGGCTACTGGATAACGTTAACCAATAGAAAAATTGCTAATTATGCACTGTTTTAGTAACTCATTTTCATCCTAGGACCAGTCAATCTGGTCCAATTTGACAAAAACAAGAACCAGCCTACATTTTCTTTTTCACTGAATATCCTGTTTAACTAGGAAATGTTACATTAATGAATTAAAAACTGTCTGCAAAAGCTATTTTCATGACTTGAAGGGGAAAATAAATGCTCACAAACACAGAAACAGTTGTGCCTTATCAGCAGATACTGAAGAGAGAGGAAAAACAAAAGAAAATGGTTAATGTCTGTCCAAAAGCATTAGAGATGAAAGTAGCTGTCTGATCAGGCCAGGACCTTGGGTAAATGACAAACAGGAAGTGCTCACAGATGGCTGGATTGCCCAATGAAATGGAACCAGTGTCCCTAGTTAACCTCAAAACTTGCTTTACCTGCCATTCATAAACACCACATTTCTACACTAGGCTAGTCAAAAACAAAATATGTGCATTCTCGACCAGGAAATGCTGAAGATAACGCCTTGCAATACCTTGACCTTGCAACAAAACAAAAAAAGCGGTACGCACACAGAAACACAAAACAGGCAATGAGCAACACGGAGCAGGCTGAACTCAAACAGCAGGACCGCCCTCCGTTTGCAAAAGTGTGGGAAAGCAGCATGAAGCAGCCTTACTGCAGAGAACGGACTGCGGCGGAGGGTTGTTAAGCGGTCCCCTGGAAAAAGAAAAAGGTCACCCTGTTTAAACAAGACAAAGATTACAGTTCAACCTCTTCCACTCTAATTAGCAGCGATAGGAGCGGGCTGGAACTCCAGTAAACATAGGCCTCAGAGCACTGTAATGACCTGCCACTCAGCCAAAAAGCTTAAAGACACTAGCGTTTGCAATGCCGACAATGAATCCTGGCAGCTGAAGGGTTAAGATTTGAGTTGGGTCAAAAAGTTGAGGCTTAAGATGCTAAAAATAAAGCACAATATTCATCTAAGTGTGTCAAAAATAGAGGTGAGTGGGATCTTCATGTGGGAAGACAGTGGGAAAAGTGCTGTTTTTGCAATGGAAGATCATGATAAGGGAGGATGGAAAGCGACCAATAAGAGCAGAGGATCCTTAATTATAAAATTCTTAACCAACAGCCTCCTCTTTTTATTTACTTTTCCACTTACCTACTTCAATGATTCCAGAGACGTACAGTCAAAAATTTACTTTCACATTTAATAAAAATGATTCACGTTAATATAATTCTGTGTAACCCGAAAGTGTTTTTTGCAGGGGCCAATATTGTTATTTTCTTGAACCAAAACAGTGTTCTTCTCGCACTGCAGAAGAATCCATACAGCTTTGAAGGAACACGAGGTGATCAAATGATCATTTTTGGGTAAACGGTCCCTTTAAATTAAACCTTTTGACTCCAAATGCGATCTTGGCCCAAGCATTTTCAAAAAGTTTTCTCTGTGCGTTCTGTGTTGCCAGCGGTCCACGGGCTAAACAGCGGTTACTTTATATAAAATCCTAAATCTAGGCTTCTGCTCTGAGGTTTGCATAATGACAAAGAAGCCTCTCTGTAAAAAGCAGCTACTTCAGAGCCTATGCTTCAGTCGACACTTCTAATTAAACCCAGTGACCTTTTCTGTAAACACGTGCGTTTGAAATGCCCCTCTCCTCCGTGCACCACACCTTGTTCTCGTTGTTTCGCCGAGTTGCTTTTGCATGCTTTTTTTTCCTCAACACAGCGATGCCATAAGCGGAGCCTTTTCACTAAGCGTCGGATGTGTTTGTGTGCTTCTGTCCGACACAATGGCACGACCTGAAAGGCTTGACCTAAGTACTTCCTTGTTGTTTTTAACCTTACACAGGGAGAGGTTAAAGTCAAGTACAGTCATTAATTACGGCATTGATGCTTTTCTTATAGGAGGAACAAAGGTTTGACAAAAATGCAGCAACAAGGACACTTGGCATGACTCAATCTGACTTGAGATTACAATGGATGAAAGTTAATGCACTGATGCTACAAGAAAGAGCTATTGGGAATCACAGGTGAGGACCTAGAGCTGACGAGCACACAAAGGCACATTGTGGCAGCGAGTAGGGCCAATGCTATGGCCTGTGGTCTGTTGTTCTATTCTTGTGTCAACACATGTTGCTGCCAAGCCCTACAGAGCCTTGTTTCTGACCCTTATCACAACAGTGTACCCTTCACAGTCCATCCAGCCTGCTCTCCACCCATCTACGCCTCTACAACACGAAGATCACTTTTGAGAACGGATATCCGTGTTATGCCATCTTAAGTACAAGTGTTTTCTTACACGACTGTGATTTTGCCCGTTTAAAAGTCTAAACATCCGTCTTGCCAGTGTCTAAACTTAATCATTAGTGATGAACTTGATTGTATAGGACGGCTTTATAAAACCAATGATCACACTGGCCACACTGTGTCAGCATGTCTGAATCTAAAACTCTAGATAAAGAAAGTGATAGTTGATGAGACATGAGTCAAGAAAAATGAATGTTAATGAGTGTTAATGCAGGAAAAAAAAGTAACCAAAAAAAAAGTAACATTGTGAAAGTATATACATACAGTGCAGATATGTGTTTTTACATTATTTTAAAAAACAACATGTAATTACATCTGTAATTAATTTCTATAATCATATCTAGAACTGACCCATCCCTTACACCTAAATGCACCCTTAAACCTACCCATACCATTAAAACCTATCCCTAACCTCCCTTTATTCCACCTCAATAGCAGCAAAATGCAATATGGTGCAATATAAATGCAACATGAACACAATAAGTACACTGCACTTATTGTTTGATGTAAGTATATAATGGTTAAGGCCACCTATAATTTTAAGTGGAACCAAATTCTCATTATTATTGATGTCAAACAGTTGTTGCTTAATATTTGTAGATGTTAAAGATGTAAAGTCTAAGAATTTTAATGCATTTTTAATCATTGTTAGACAAAATTATTCTTTAAAACCTCAAACTTTTCAACAGTAGGATATATTATAACAAGACAAAAGACACTGTGACCAGCTACAATACCACTCTCGTCTCCTGTATTACGAAGAAATTTTCTTCTTGGATTTTAGAACACATAAGAACATTGTGCAACTTCTCAAACTAATGTTCTCCTCCCGAGAGCTGTCCTTATCTGCGCAGCTGTTCAGAGAACCCAACCGCAGCCTGTGCAAACAATCCATCTTGTCCATCGTTAATTAGCTACAAAGACACTGAATCCTAAAGCAGAGGGGTAATGAGACAAAGAGGCTTTGTAATCTGGCATTGTACGCTCTTTTATATCCTCAGAAGCATGCCAGTCATGGCCCTGCGCCCGGCCTCTCATCAGTTTACACCAGTTCCAAATCCAATAACACACCGATCATGGTTTCGATTAGCTAGAAAAACACCACACAAACAGAAACAGGGGGAGCAACAGCACCATCCCGCACTTCGCAAGTCAAACACGCAAACTCTAGAAACAAGATCCTGAGAAGACAGTATTGAAGAACCTGTTGCAAGTGACACTGCATGAGACAGGAAGCCCAACATACCTTGAATGCATTGCAGGGATCCATCCTCTGCTCTGATGGTAAAGGTCTCTCCAGGGTTGACTTGCACGAGGATCACCTGCAAAAACACTGGGAGTCAGACCGATGCACAGCCAATGTTTTGTCCGCAAACACAATCCGAGGTCAGGGGAGAAAAAAAAAAAAAAAAAGTTTCAAATCCTTAAAATGCACTAATCCATAACTTTAAAATGAGCCGTGCAACATTAGCGAACTACAGTGACCACAACTGCCAAGAAAGCAAATATGATGCAAGCAGATGTTGTGAAACCAGATGTGAAACCCCCTCGAAGCGGTCTGCTCGCCGTGCCCTCTTCTGCTCCAGGCTGCTTACCATCATGTTCTCAGCACACAGGTTGTTGAGAGTGCAAACGTGTCTGTAGATGTGAAAAAGTTGGCCCGCCATGTCTCACAAACCCTAGGTTTCCTTACAGCCCTGATGGTCGTGTTTCAGGCAGACCTCCCATCTCCCCGTTCCAGCCCTGGAGATCTGGGCACCTACTTCCTGCTTCCACACACATATACACACACACACACACTGTCTGCTGCTGCTGCTGCAGTTGCTATGGGAACGGCGGCATGCATTGAAGAGTCAAGCCGGCTTTCCAGAGGAAAACCTTGTGTTCTCCCCTCCCTCCTCTTCCAGGCACACACCTAATGCAGATAAAGGACTCACCCAACACATAGACACGTAACACTGGCAGAATGCAAATGAACACTTCCACATCCTTACGCAAGCATTGCACCTTTGCATACCAGGCTGACATAGAATGTAACAATTAATCAACAATGCTGGTCACTGACAACTTCATCAGGTTGTGCGGTCTGTTTTTCTTTTCAGTGATGCAGAGAAACGTGGACCAGGCTGAATCCAAAGCACTTAACCTTCACTATCTGCCCTTCTCCTTATGTCTCAAGGGTCTGATTCTTTTTTCCGCGCTGGCCGGAGGAAACACGGCCGGGGCGCTGTATCTGCAGCACCTGGAGAAGAGATCAGAACAGACTGATCCGCTCTGATAGAGCAGATCTACAGAGAGATGTGCGAGAGAAATGTGAAGCACGCCTGAGGGCTTGCAGCGTTCCTTGAATGTCTAATGTAAGATGACTACAATGTTCCTCATTGACCAAAATACCGACCGGGATGTTTCTGGCTTTGTTTTCCTTCAGGAATTAGTGAGAAAGAGCCTATGTCAGTTGAATTTATAGTAACGGCTGACCTGTAGCCACAAAGCTAGTCAACCTTTCACTCTCTCAACTTATCAACTTGTGAACTCTTCCTTCAGCACAGCATGAACCCATGGAAATGTGGTCTTGAACTTCAAATGAACTTTTATTTTTGTACCCCTTTTTGAACATTTGAACAAGTTTAGAACATTTGAAAAAGTGTACCAAATAGAACAGGAAGTATAAGACTGTATTTTAATAGGAACAACTGCACTGGTCATATAGTCCCAGCCCAAACTCATGGCATTGGTTGAGTCAGCACTGTTACATTAAATCACTTACATCATGTAAAAATACAAAAAAAAAAATCATGCTCATTCAGACTTCTTATTTCATATATTCTAATATGTACTGAGGAAGCATGTACAAATCTGAATAGGTAAATGGATCTTAGTGAGAAATAGGTAAAACCTAGGATAGTGGCAAATTAAAAAAAGGAAAAAAAAAGAAAAACTAATCAGTAATTAATACGTCATAAACAGATTTTTGTTGTAAATATGCACACTGAATGACATTTTAGTGGGTAAATTCAGTAAATCAAAGAAAATGTGATATTTTTGTCTCAGAAAACCAAAAACAATATACTTATGCCATGATTTAAAGTGGATCATCTTTTTAGATGTGCTTGGCCACACTTTAAAAATCCCTGTTTTAAGAATATGTAGCTTACCTTACATTTATATGCATGCATCTGGGAGATGCGTTTATACGAAAAGCAAATTTCACTGCATTTAAGGTATACATTATCAATTCATGCACCACCTGGAGTAACACTCACCTGTTGTGATCCATCCCCATTAACATTAATGTGCGGCATGTGCGGCATCATGGCCACCTCCCCGTTCAATAGTGGTGGCGGCAGGTCCAGCGGAATCTGGTCTGTCATCATCATTGTGACGTACATTCATGGAGAACTTTCCTGGACTGCCTTTCTGTGAGAAGACAGAAAGAAAAAGAAACGGATGGTGATCAAACAAAAAAAAAAAAAAAAGAATGCCGCAAAATAATATGATCTTAAACTTGCAAATGCAACCTCTTTGAAGGGTTTGGTTCAGTGAGTAAAGTAGACGTGTACATCTATCAGAGATGATTTCACAATCTTTGGTGACTGAGCTAAAGCATAAATGGATAGAAGATGCAGAGTTGCATCACTGTGACTCAGCAGCCAACTGAAGCCAACCGTAGAGGACAGCAGTGTCATTGTGAGCTGGACAACCCGAGGGAAGATCTTTCAAATGAAAAGAGCGTGTAACTAATGCAAAAGTGGACTCTCACCCCCCAGAGTTTGAGCTTTGAAACATGTAGGGAGCTATTAAGTGACTTCATCACAAGCAATGAACTCCGTGGTAATGATCTGCGAGTTTAGTGCTGTGTGACTGTGGTGTAATGGAGGAGAGAAGAAAGAGTTTGGGGAATAAAAAGGTGACTAAGTCATCAATGAAGGGCAAAGTGGAGGAACATACACGCAATTTCTTCATTTTGGATACAAGGCCACCCATGTGTGACATAAACACACACATAAACACTACCACAACTCTCAGAGAGGCACAAGACGTGGCAATGCCCACAGGACTAGAATGCACAGTGAGAGAGGGAAAAGCTGGGGAGAGGATAAAAAAAAAAAAAAAGAGAACATTTCTGACTTCATCAGACCCTTGCACATGATTCACCAGAAGGCATACCACCAAAAGCAAATACTATGCATCACAAGGAGTGCAAATGGAAAAGGAAAGTTGTGGATAGGTCAGGCAAAAACTGAAGACAGAATTTTGTCATGTTCTCAGCTTTTAAGACTCTCATCTCTCGAACATAGATTATTATAGAAGTTATTTTATTTTTTTTGTCGACACAATGACAGGACTACACTGTATGCTCATAAAAAATAAAAAGAAAGAGACAGAAAAATGCT
This sequence comes from Puntigrus tetrazona, assembly GCF_018831695.1. Taxonomy (NCBI): domain Eukaryota; kingdom Metazoa; phylum Chordata; class Actinopteri; order Cypriniformes; family Cyprinidae; genus Puntigrus; species Puntigrus tetrazona. Next base: position 11,815,103 of record NC_056700.1, on the reverse strand, counting down.
TAAAACATTTTTCAAAACAACATCATCTGTGTCATACAGAAAGTCAGATCTTATTCAGCAATAAGGCATAGAAAGTTCAGATTTTTGTCAAATTTCAAAACACTTATATTCGAATTAAATGCTGTTATTTTAAGCTTTCTATTCATCAAAGAATCCAGATCACGGTTTACAAAAAATAATTAAAGGGGGCCTTTATGCCCTTTTACAAAGTCTTAGTTTTGGTGTGTATTAGAATACAAAGCACAGGTTTTCATACTTGATTGTTCTGAAAACACATAATATTTCACATGATTGCAGCACCTCTCTTCCCAGTCTGTGACACACACACACACACACACACACACCGTTTAGTTCCTGTTTTGACGAAACCTTCTCTCTGAAATACGAAATGTGTTCTAAATGGTTAGCTGGCCTGGTGCACTGTAATTGGCGAACTGCTTGGAGTTTGTTTCATGTCATGCACTTTAACATAATTGCGACAAAACACTACTACTTCACCTTCTCTAGCAAAGCGATTATTTAAACAAGCAACACTGTGACATCACCATATCCAGAAGAAGCAGCAAGAAGCATCACGTGACACTGAAACCTGTAGTAATGGCTGCTGAAATTTGAGCTTTTGCCATGTTAGGAATAAATGTAATTTTTAAGTATATTAAAATAAAATAAGCTATTTCAAACTGCAATAGTGTTTTACAACATTACGCATGTTACTGTATTTTTGATAGAACAAATGTAGCTTTGGTGAGAAAACTGCATGAAAATACAACTTTTGAATAATAGTGTCTATATATATTTCAAATTAAAGCATGAGAAAATGACTCAGAAGCCCTAGCAATCCCTAGCCTCAGCAAAAACCAATAAAATTTCCTTTGGAATACAGAGAGCACATCATGTCCCATTTTACCCCACATTCTGTTCTTTCCATGCAAGCTAAATGGTAAGTTTTTTGTGATTTACATAAGCAGAGACATAAATCTGCAAGCTATTTGGCAGCAGTTGTTTCACTTCAAAAGAGAGGTGCAAACCCAGCTGAAGACACTCTAAATGTTTGTGGACATGAGGACAGCAAAAATCTGATTCCTTCTCTGTGCAGTAATGTGGGCCATCCACCCTCCTATTGTATCATTATTCTTCTCTCCATTCTGTTTGACTTTCCATCCATCCTTCATTTTGCCCACTCCTCATGCTCGATGTTTATGCAGTGCATCAGGTGAGATTGACATGGCAAAACAAGAGTAAACAGATTAACCAGATGGTGACCTCCTTTAGGCCCAGTCACGATCAGAGCTTTCCCTGATGATGCCGTGTCAGACAAACGTGTCTAACAGCAGTGATGAGAACAGAATGTGGCTCTGGACTGGAAAAATGCAGAAAGATCAGCCTGGAATAAACCATCTTTCATTTGGTATTCTAGCATGGTGAGGACTACCAGTACTGACCAGAGACCCAGTTGGACCCTGTCGAATTTTGTAATGTACTGTACTACGCTTAGAAGATGCCGAATGACCGATGACACTACAAGAGCATGTATATATATATATAACAGATAAAGAAAAATACTTCAACTGCATACACACTACTGTTCAAATGTCGGGATCGGTACATTTATTTTATGGTTACACCTATTAGTTGCATATTAGCATGCATATTACTAGAATATTAGCTATTAGTGATAATTAAGTACATATTAATGCCTTATTCTACATGACCTTATTGTACATCCCTAATCCTACCTAATACCTAAACTTACTAACTATTAATAAACAGCAAATTAAGAATTTATTAAAGAAACTCGTAGTTAACTAATCTAAAGTGTTACTCAAATGTAGGGATGCACAAATAACGATCAGCCGAAATGTTTGCAAATTTTATCAGTAAAGCCGTTTCTGTAATCAGAGTTAATCAGCACCTGATGGCATTAACCGCTGACTGCAGAACCGGCTTTAATGACAAATTTGTGCAAACATTTGGCCGATCATTTTTGTGCATCCGATAATGTGTTACAGTTTTCACTAAATTATTAAGCAAGAAATCATTTTCAAACAATAAGAAATGTTTCTTGGGCCCTAAATATGTTTATTATATTATTGCAGAATACAAATTATGTAACAATGTATCCGCAGTCACCTGATCTGTCAGTTGAGGTCATAAAAAACGTGTGACAATAAGAAAAATATGAAAAAGCGGTAAGATTGGAGACAGCATGTTAGAATAGATGGATAGGAAAGTTGGCTTCTGAATGTGTAAGAATTATAAACAGACAAAATCATTGTGAAATACTCCATCGTACATGAAATAGAGGAAGAAAGAGAGAGACAGACAGACAGACAGTCCAACAGACGGCCACACACAGAGACAAAACCCTTCAGCTAACCAGAAATAATTAATGACCTTTTAAGAGCCGCCAAGCCACAGTCCCAGAGAGCTGAGGAGAAGACTCAGAGAGAGAGAGAGAGAGAGAGAGAGAGAGGGAGAGAGAGAGAGATGGATGGAAAACAAAGGAAAGAGATAGCAAAAAGAGAGAGAAATGTTTTTAAATGATAAAATAAAGGCCATCAGAGTTCATTCTGTCAGCTGACGGCTAAGAAGAGTGGTCCTGATGCAGTGGTTCCAGGCGACAGGTTAAAGTGACGGGCGGTTAGGCTGAGATTTGTTCAGTTGAGCGGCCCATGCTGAGCTGCTTTGATGCCTGGATCCCTCCTGCTTTAGCAGCTAATGGGGCCTATGCTAAGCCTCGGCCTCTCACCCACCAAAAGCTATAATTAGGATTTCCATTGAAACTGAAGCCTGCATTTATTTTAGGATTTGTACAACTTACAGTGGAAACTTACAATGAGATGGATATGAGTTGTGATAGCTTAATAGCTGTGTTTACAGAAATGCCGGCCTAATATGTCACACACTCTGTAGCCTTTTTATCTCTTTGTTTGAAATATCTTGTTTTGTTCTCCAGCTGGTGTGTTTGCAGTTATGTCCATGGATTTTTTTATTGTGAAGGCTGTTCTGCCAGTAAAATCCTTGAGGTTTCCTCCTCTTCGAAAGAATTTCTGATTAATAAGGTGTCGATTCCAAAAGACGATAAAATGTTAAATTGAAAAATTCCTTCAAGGATAGGCCGCAACAATCGGCCGCTTGTTCACAGAGGCTGAGGGAAGTGGTGGGATGAGAGACAGCCTTGTGTGAAGGGGCCAGGCTTGCTGCTGGAAGCGAAAACTGAGGACTGCCTCTCGAATCTAACACAGGACGTAAAAGACGATAATTCACTGAGGTGTCACCTCATCTAAGCTATAAACCCAGAACCCTGAGTCTGTGAAACTTTTTCAGCTCAGCAGCTGACATCTGACCTTTACCTTCGAACTGTTCTTCACATACCTAGGGGCCAACTGTTGTACATCATAAAATTTTATTAAATTTTATTTAAAAATTTCAAAATGTTATTAAAAATTTCAAAATGTTATTTTTAAATTTAATTAAATAAATTAAGGTTAAAATGAAAATAAATTTTAATCAAAATAAAAAACTAGAATCAGAGTAATAAATAAAATAAAATAAATGGCTAGAACTACAATGATAAAATTAAAACAACCATGAAAAGAAGTGACCTTTCTAACACTACTACTGTATGTATGCTAGTTTAGAGCAGAGCAAAGAGACTGAATGTATTAGAATTAGACTTGGCCTTCTGACTACTCTCTGTTAATTACCGCATTTTCACAGTAATTTCCCTCCACAATTTAAGAAACAAAAAAGCAGCTCTGTTTGCAGCAGTTTCTTGCAGGCTTGCATGCAACGACACACACATGCAAACTCCCACAGCTCATGCATTGGGCTGACGGCACAGCACCGCAAGGAAAGCAAACTGTTATTTTAGGGGACTGGTGGGCCCCATTATCCTTTCACTTGTCCTTTTCTCCTTCTACTGCTCCTACTCCACCACCTTCTCTTTCTCTGAAGTATTTTTCAAATAAAGAAATAAAATAAAACACCCTTAAATAAATGTACTCTGGTCAAAACCTGAGTACCAATAAATCTAATAAACCTAAGAAACAAGGGTTGATTGAATCCATAAGCATGTAGGTCTGTTTAATCTGCTTCCTCGGCAGCTTTCACAACACGCAGTTCTCTAATTGGCATTTCGATTACAGGTAGACGAAACCAGGCCGAGTATGTATTTGGAGATCATAGCATGAGATTAGAGCGTACCTTTCATGCTTCTAATGTTGGGTAATTCGAGATATTAACCCCCTTGAATCTTGCAAGGATCAACATTAACAGAGATAATGTGGGGACAATGACAACATAACAATAAAAGTCCCACTTTTTCAGTTAAAAGAGCTGAGTCTGATAGAAGGATCTCTTATTTTATTTAACCTAGAAGACGTTAGCTGAAAAATACATACTTTATGTTGATCAAGATCTGTATCAGCACCATATTGGTTATATTAGATGTGACAAATAATTTAGTTTGAGAATCTTTTAAATAAGTAGTGTAGATAACGTAAGTTAACATGAAAACCACTTAGCAATTTCAATAATCATTCAATTTGTGACATGCCATCTATTGTGGATTTAAAATAAGTAATAGGAATATAATATTGAACGTTTTTGAAATGTTAATCTCGCTCAATATTAGCTGTACTTGCCTAATTTCTAGATAGTTTTGACAACACGACTCCTAGTTGAACTGCCTTTGTAGTATCGTTGAAATGAAAGTGTAAATCTTTTCTTATTGTGATATACATCTGAGTGTAACAGATTATCCAAGCAGAAAAATGTAGAGCAGGGATTTTGAATTTTTACGCAAGAGTTGTTGATTGAATATTGAGACGTAAAAATAGCCAAGGGCTGAGCTCACTTGAGGACTAAATGATTGGAAAAGACCTGCATACACGACCAGAAAGTTTAATTTACCTTCACAATGTTCAGAAATGAAGCATTTCTTATTTTGAACAATTTACTGAATTACATATGCATTTAAAAAAAACAAGTCGTATGTGGTTTCATTTCATGCAAACTTGAAAAAAGGGAGTGCGTGTGTATTTGTGGCTGCGAGAAGGTTTGTGCTTTGAGGGAGGAGAGGATTCTTCTAGCTGAGGGCAACTTGAAATGTTGGTGGTCCACAACTCAGTTCCCACCAGCATCAAAAGCCACAAGCGGGATATAAACGTTTTATTTTTTCCTTGTTTGGAATCCTACACTGTTTGAATTTTTGAGAAGGAAAAAATGTGCTCAGTAAGAGTCCTCAGTAAGGTGTGCGTAACAGCTTAGTGCTGTTGCTAAGGCCTTCAACTGGACTGTTATGTTGTGTTTTGCTGTGTCTACCTATGGCTTTCCTTCCCTGTGGTGCAAAGACTAGTTCTCCAGATTGTGTGTTGAACCGCACAGGTCTTGGGAAATACAAAAGAAGAAGCATTTTTGAATGAAGGTGCAGGGGATTTTTGAATGACGGGACATGCTTTGACTAACCGGAGATGAATATCACCGTCTCCCATTGAGAACAAATCCCACTGAGCCACTTCCTGTTGTACAGCCTGCTCACTGCAATATTTAACACTGTGCAGTACAAAAAGGGAAGTACGGTACAGGCATACATATATATGCACTCACACACTCCCCTCAGCCAATTTACATGGTGGGTGATTTGCCATAATGCCTCAGTCCAGATCTTGCACGGCATAAAAAAAAAAAAATTGGTCATGCACACCCTTACTTTCCTGTTTCCTGTCAGCCTGGCGGAAAGGGCCAGCTGTGGGTCATGATTGCACAACCACAGTAACACAACTCATCTGGAGCCTAATAAAATAGTTAGATGCTTTCATGAACAACTCGCAAACTTAATTCATGTACCATGCGTTTTGCCAAGACGACGCATCCGAATGTTATCCCAGGACAATAACAACTCACTAACACCCTCATCACATGACACGAGATGTGGGCTAGCCACATCCACAGCATTCCTCTCGCACAGCAAGACACAGGCACAGACATCAGGACAAAATTGTGAAAGTTCCAGATGGCACCAATGGAACGCAAAATTCTGATGCTGTGGTTTGGCACTTTAGGAACACGCCACAGGTGACAAAGACGTCCTCTGCAGCTTTCGAGGGTCAAGGTTTTATGCAACACAGCTGTCTGTGGCCTTAGGAAGGCTGTAACAAGGCAAAAGATTTGTGGGCTGCAAGACTGAGCAAATATGGCAGCTCCCACTTTTATTTATGCATAAATATCACACAGACTAATTAAATCCTGGGCAGTCTGGGCAGCGAGGCGTGCAGTACAGCCAGTCTCTGTCTGCCTGTCTCTCTCACTCTTGTCCAGTACCTCCTGTCACATGCCAGCCTGTTTCCGCAGTCTAGATGGACACAAAAAAGGAACAAAAGAAAGAACAAATAGAAAAGGGTCAGACAGACGGCGTGCAACAAACTGTTCCCGCCTTGTACAGCACACTGACACGGACCCTGTGAATTCCTGTATTTTCAAGGTCTGTAAGGGTGAATTTAAGGAGGAATTTGCTTCTCAGTAGCTGAGGAAAAGAATTCAGTAGGTATGCAGGTGCGATTGATACATTCTTGTGACCCCTGTGTTCCGCATCTTCTTTTTGGATCATTTATGGCTTTGCATTTAAACGGTTGTTCAAGCATCCTTTTTGGGAAAAAAAAATAAACTCCCATCATCCCACTTTTCTCAGAAAAGCAGACTCTCTGTTGTGAACCACAGGACTTCTCCATTGCCAGGAGTTGGCTGACAGACTCCCTCAAAATTATAGCTATTGACAGAGAGGAAAGAGAACTCTTTGAAGTGCGATGATGCTTTTGAAAGTCCTTCCCATCCATCGGTGGGAGTCCTTCAACCTTGCAATGGTCTTGTACAAATACACAGAGCAGTAGAACAGGGGCTCCACAGAAATAGGATCTCTTTCCCCCGTAATGCTCCATTCTTCAGCCTTGAGGTATAGGTACTCATCTGTGCAACAAGTTACGCCACCTCCAGAAGTTCTCAGATGACTCAGTTGTGGTGACTGTTGGGTAAGGATGGGTTGAAGGTAGAGTAAAGGGGATTGATTTGGAGAAAATCACAAGCAAATCTGCATATAAAAGATCAAGGAAGTGGCGAAAGAACAAGATCCTGTCTGGACACAACACAAATTAAGTAATCTAAGTTGAACCAACAAATTAGGTCACCTAATTCCTTCCGATGTTTAATTTTAGATAAAACTGAAAAAAAACAAAAAAACAGGTCAATAGCCATGTTTTAACTCAAGATGCCAAGTTGCATAAATTACAACATGCTGACAAAATTAAGAAAATCTCATTCTAAAAAGTGTTTTAAATAAACCAAAGTGAATATTCTGAAGAAACTCTCAGTGAAAGAGGTGTGTTGCACTGGGATTTTAAGTGAATTATCACTTTAAGAGTTTTCTTAACTATACGAGTTTTTTGCAACCAACTGCTGGGAGTCAGAGATGCTAACAGGCTGAAAATGCTCATCAAAAAGCATGTTCTGTCATTGGGTCTGACCGAGATTCTCTCAAGGGTGTGGGTGAGATGAGGAAATAATGAACAATGTCTGTCATCCCCTCATGCTCTGCATGCTTGTTGAAAAGCACATTCAGCAACAGGATGATTCAACCATGCTGTAATAGGCAGAGCTACAGATGGTCATTCAGTTCACAGGCAGGAGTCTCCTCTGCCTAGAACTACCTTTGTACATTTCACTAAAAACTAATTTTTTTACAGCAAAGGATATAATTATTCATTCAGTTGATTTATCAAACCAAACATGAGCAAAACAAAACTATTAGATCGATAACCCTAGTATAACGATAAAAAAAATACTCATATATAACTTCCACAATCCAACTTTTACAGTTCATGGAGAAGACAGAACAATCTTAATTATGGAAACTTATATGACACTTAAGAGTGTTAAAAAGGTCTTGTGAAGTGCTGCAGCCAGCACAGACTCAGATTAGGGCAAATCTTAACATGCACAGCAGAAACGTGAGAGGGCCGTAGGCACGGAAACTTGGGTTGTTTTGTTAGTTTCAGCGCTATGGTAAACAGAGCCAAAATGGCCTCTTATTTCCACTATCGTGTCTCTATTCTTCTGTTAAACTGCCTGCAAGATAAGACCCAAACCCATCTTACAAGAAAACCAGAGCATCTCAACAAAACACCACAAAGAAGTCTGACTAGATGGAGAACCTGACACTGTACACCATCAGCCAATAACCCAACAGTGTGCATCCAGAGGAGGAGGAGAGGAAAATGAGGACAGATAGAAACAAGAAGGGAGGAAAAAAAATAAAATGAGCCATGGGGAGACATGAGCTCTACCTGTAGGTATGCGCCCAGCTGGCTGCAGATAGGAGCGTTTGCCAGGGCTGTCTGATATCTGCTTATTAGCTCTGTTTAATCACAGACTGCACAAAGCCACGTCGGACCCACAGCCTCAGAGAACGCCAATTACACTTTCAGACACACACACAGGCAATTAATAAGATCCTCAGTAGCTGTCTGGCTCCTGCAGGCAGAAGCAACCACAGGGAGAGAAGACAGAAGGCAGAACTAAGAGGAAAGCTGATGCTGCAAAGTGACAGGAAAGATGGAAGTCATTGAAAAAGCTTCACATTTACCACAAAAGCACCATAGTAATCCTGTATACTCAGAAATAAGAGCAAAAGCTAGGTTCAAAAGCTAGGTACCTATTTTGGTACCTTTTAGGTACCAAAATAGGTACAAACATGTATCCAGTGACAGCTTTTAATAATTTTATTTTATTTTTTCCTATTAAAACATTTATCAAGTGCCTGGGGTGTGAATTCTCCTACTGTACCATAGTACTTCCATAGTTAATTTGACTAAGTATGATCTTTCATGCTTGTACCTTTTCAACATTTGATTACAGTTTCTTCTCATTAAAAACGAAGTGTTTCAAAGAGAAAATCAGAAAGCCAGACAGTGATGTCTTGTAAATGAAGAGGTTTAAATGCAAACGAGAGTTCTTTTATAAACATAAAAAGACGAAAAGCAACCATGTAGTTGATTCATATCATCTCTTCAACCACGAAACTCCTCATAAATAAAAGCAGGAGAGAGTGTAGCGTTCCCTCTAATGGTCTACTTGGGTTGAAATCTGCATAATGGGAGAAAAAAAGGCCTATAATTTGACCTGGAATGAGTAGAAGATGTACTGAGAGGTTCAGCGTCCAGCTGCGCTGTGTTTGGGTGTTCTGGATCTCGGGAATTATGCCTTTGGCCTGTTGCGGTTCAAAGTAACATTTCCAAAGGTTCCATCCTTTCTGAAACATACATTTTTAAAATCCAAATGAGAACAGACTGTAAAAGAGAACGAGATTACATTGATATTGGACCAAGGTTATACTGAAAGATGAACTGAGATCTAATCTGAAGAAAAATATTGAGTTTGCCCATTTTGGAGCCCCAAGTCACACTCCGTCATGGCTGAACGACAACAACTCACTCAATCATAATACCAACACAGGCAGTGAGACGCTTGCCAACAAATATAAAATGTCAGTTTTTCACTAGATCTATGTAGAGACCACTACACACACAGAAATACATACACACCTTACCATGCAGACCTAAAAAATAAACTGCCAAGTTTGAAAATTAATAAGACAAATAGTAACCTAGTTGTTGCTGTCCAGCCATAAAGCATAGGTTGTTCTTTATAGGTAAGATGCTTCCATAGGCGCCTGTCTATTTTTATGCATGTTTATGCTAAAAGGAATTTCCCGGCAATACCATCCACAGCATGCACACCTCAGTCAATTGGGTTCACAACTGATGTTTTCACAGAACCGAGCAGCGAAGCCATGGAAACAGCCATCTCTCATGGCAACAGCATCGACTTACCTTTTTCCAGGTCAGGATGAACTTTAATGCTCAGCTTGAGGGAAAGAATGAACGCTGTCATTGGCTGGCATGTCAAGATATATTTAACAGTTGCTTTGTTTGATATGCATTTAGTGAAGATTCAAAATCTTGGTGAGAAGTATATTACCAAAATCATAAAAGGAAAGTGGAGTTGGTCCTCTATAAGGCTCAAGTCCCAGTTCTAAAGGAAGACAGCATAGCACAAACAGGAAGTTCAGCTGCTGATCACAAACATGTTTAGGTGTGCACGTGCACAATGACTATAAGCACATCATACTGCACTAGTGGTTGACCAATTATCGGCCTGGCTATGGCTGGGCAATATATTGCACAATATATTCATGCATGCCTTGTCAGTAAAGCCTGTTCCGTGATTAGTGTTAAATCTCCATCACCTGTTTTTAAGAGGAGTGACAGTTAATACACAGAGTAGCAGATAACTCACAAGCTACGCAATATTGCATTCAGTTTCACGAGTGAATGGCTTGCAATAGTGAACCAGATATTGCATAGTTTGTCAGTTAGCTACGGCTCTGTTTATTAACTGCCACTCCATTTAAAAAACACATCAGTCGAACCCTACACTGCACCCACCGACACACACACACACACACACACACACACTGTTGTAAATGGTTTCTTTCCCTACAGAAGTTCACCACGTCCATGGAGGAATACAGGAATGCTCTCAGGTGTCACCATACAATGAAAGCTAGACCCTGGAGAATATTCTATAGGAGGCATTCAAATCAGAATTAAGGTTGAATAACCACACTCCCACAAAAGTGGGTTGCCAAACAGAGGAGTAAATTCTTTGTAAAGCATGCATGGTATATACGTATACGTCTCTTTCTGAGTTCATGTGCAAAAATGGTTTAAAATGTTTAAACTGTAATTTTTTAAATGGTCTCATTTGGCCAGTTTTCCCTAAAGTATTCATACAATTAAAAAAAAACTTGTTTAAAAAAAATTTAATTTAATTGTAGCATTTAATGCCAAAACATAAATACAAAACACGCATTTGGATTCCAAATGTAAACTGGGCAACACTTTATTTTAAAGTTCCAATTCTCCCTCACTAGTTGCTTATTAGTAAGCATATATTATTAACATATTGACTATTTATTAGTACTTATAAAGCCCATATTAATGCGCTACTCTCCATGCCCACATTCAAAATCCTTAACCCAACCCCATACCTAAACTTAACAACTACTTTACTAACTATTAGAAAGCAGCAAATTAGGAGTTTATAGAGTAAAAAAGCTTAACACTGAATATGTGTTGCCTATTCTGAAGCATTACAGAAAATCGTTTGCATTTCTATACCTCAACTGTAGCCTACAAAATCACAAAAGCATCTGCAAAAAGAACTAAATGTAAACTAGTCAATCAACCTTCACGATGTCCTAAAATGGCCAATACCTCATTGACAGAGGCACCTGAGCAAACCTTCCCCCGGTTCAACCTCCGTCTGGCCACATCTTTTCTGGCAGTCAGGAGGGTACTCGAATATGGTGGGAAACCGGCTCTCGCACGTCTCCCATTAAGCTCCCTGCACCCAACAATAGGTATTGAAAAGAGGGGAGCAGAAAGCCTGGCCCCAGAGTGGAGCACCTTTGTGCCGGCAGCTCTGGGTGAGGTGGGGCGAGGGCGGGTGTAGGGGGTTGGGAGGAATGCAGGAGACTTCTGTTAGCTTACACAGAGTTACACAGAGGCTCAGTTGAGCACCGATGAAGATGTGTAATAAGGTCTCAGGAGCTAAATGAGTGCGCCCATTCAGACCGAGCCAGAGGGTTCAACAGGTTCAGACGCTGAGGGCGGACACGTGCATACCTGCATAATGTACCGAGAGGTGCACGTTCAGCGTGCCTACCTGCCCACCAAATCTGCTCAGCATGAGCGCGGTCTACGTGCCACACACAGAACAGTTTACTTCATAGGAGAGAGTGACAAAGAGACTATCTGAGGGTTTATTTTGGGGCGGCCCACACCGAGCGGAGTGGAGCGGAGTCTATCCGCTCCCTGTAATTGAAGTAATGACATGCCGTTTATGCAGAGGAGCCCTGGCAGTGCAGGAATTCCTCTCTGCTAAAGCTTCTCTCCACTACAGAAAAAAAAGAAAGACCACCCCCGCTGCTAAGTCATGTCTCGACCGGTCTCCCTCCTGGAAAAGCTGCAGCCTCAGGGCAAGGTTTTGCTAGAAATGGGATGCGTGGGGGAGGAGAGTTGAGGCGGGGAGGATGTAGAGGATTTTTATATCCACACTTGAGAGGGGGGGGTACAAGGACACTCGCTGTTCGCATTCATCCTCACTGTTTTTATTGCCAGGGCGGGACAAAAAGAAGCTTCGCACCTGATGGTGAAAGAATGGGAGGCTTCCTGGTGCACTCCTGGTGACTTCTCTCAGCCACCTGCAACAGGATCAAGGGCCCTCATTTTCACCAATTTGTCTCTTAAACGCATTTAAAAATACATTCTTATAAATGAAAAAAATACACACATTTACATTTCTTCTATTAAAAAACAGATCACTTTGACTGGCAGTAGTAGTTTTGGTCCTACTTTATATTAGGTGACCTTATCTACTATGTACTTTCATTTAAATTAATCATCTGGTACAAGCAGTTATTGTGTACATGTTTTTACATTGTGCTTGTAATAATAAAATACCTACATGTAGCTACATCTGCAATTCATTTCTGTAATTACATTTATAATTACACATACCTTACACCTAAACCCAACCTTCAACCTACCCAGACCACCAAACTGGTCCCTAACCAAAAGTGTTTTGCAATACAATATGAGCACAATAAATACATGATTTTTTAAAGCAAGTGCATAGTAGTTAAGGCCACCTAATTAAACATGACCAAAGTTGTTGTTTTTTTCAATTTTGATAAGTTTAGAAATTTTTATATTTGAATATTTATTTATTAGAAGTAAATTAAATATGTAAAATATAAAATTAAAGATAAAAATATATAAAAACTTTAAAATGTATTATTACTATTACTATTATTATTATTATTATTTAAATATGGTGTTTAGAAAAAAAAAATGGAAACACTGCTTCAGAAAATCTTTAAAAGGTCAAATAATTTTACGTACTGAAATCATGCCATAAAAATCTAGTATATAAATATTTTATTTATGCATTTAATTGCATTTTTATGCCTCTGACCCAACCGCTTTGCATTCATGGCTGAGTGAAGAGACCTTCACTGTTGTCACTGTTTCTGTGAGAGTTCATACAGCCTCAAGCATTATCTGACTCGTTCTCTACGATTTAGCAAACATTTTGATGTCCTCTCTCTAAGGCTAATCAAACAGCGATTGAAGTTCTGTTCTGTCAATAATTACAAGAGCGCTGTCAATAATTACTCGAGACCTCATCTCACTACGTTTTGACAATGCTAGCGGCACGTACGCCACTTCAGATAAACAAGGCTGAGTGACACTTGACTCGTAAACCTGAGGAGAGGAGGCCTGTCTGTCTGACAGACTTAGCTTGTTGCACTGGGGAGTTGTCAGGAACAAAGGCTTCCCTGTGCATGGAGCCAGCCCGGGACACAAGCGTTTTTATAAGGCTGATTGAACACAAGAGCACCTCAAGAGCCCTTAATAAGAGAAGAGAGTGCAGAAGCAGCATACAAACCAAATGGCACATGAGGCCATCACGAATACGACTGACGTTTCAATGAAAGACCTTCTCACTCCACAGTAACACCTCAAAGCGGACATCCCTCATCTGGCTTCCAGCAAATACCAGTCATTTGCAGAAAAATACCCCAAGTTCTTGAGTTCTGACGTGTCCAGACCTGGCCCTGATAAATGGCAGTCTCAGCATTTTTTTTTTTTTGTCTAAAATATACAAGTTTCATTCCACCACCACCACCACGAAATGGATGCACAAGAGTCATCATTGTTTCTCTTCCGTGCTGTTATACCGGGAAAACAAAACCTAAAATCTCAAACCCTGTCAGTCTCTTAGCCCTAATCAAAAACTGATGTTCACATTCCAAATCAACCACACTGAAGCAGTAGAAAAATTCCTCCAGCCTCATAAAGGCAACCAAGCCAATGTTCCCAAAAGTTTTCAAAGGCATATTTTTGGAGAGAACGTGCTTTCCTCCGAACTGGTGGAACATCAGCTGGCAGCAGCTTCCGCCCCAACAACTGGTCCATGAAAACAACGCCAAAGGAGACGTGGCTTGTTATGAGTAGGTGGATCTACATTTCTGGAGGTCCATGGACTTAAATCTATTAAAGAGGCCAAAATGATGGCAGCTGAGGTTTGCTTATGGGAAAAAATGTTGTGAGAGGACCCAAGTACAAGCATGAGAAGCCAATATCCCTAGTAGCACAAAACATTCAGTTTTTCCAACACTGCTTCCAGGACCAGTGCAAATAAGTGAGAGAGACATTGAGAAATTTGAGAAAAACAAAAAGGAAACTCTTTGGGTCAGCATGAAATAAATTAATTGTATTAATTTTACAAATGCATGACATCATCAATGCATATTATCATCAATAAATATATACCAGTATCTTATCGATAATGATTCATCCATGCATATTTAATTTTTTTTTAATATTCTCAACATGACTTCCATAGTATTTTGCAATGGACCAGCAACTGTTGGTTACCAATATTCTTCAAAATTCTGGAGAAACCGAAGAAACTTAGTGGTCATCAACATTAGACAAATGTTTTTGAATCAGATTAGCTTCTATTGAACACGGGATATTCCATTAAGTAAGGTGAGCGAGAGAGGAGTTTGCGGCGTGTTGAGAGAGTAAAGGTGAGGTTGGCACGGTACAGTGAATGAGAGCATTCGACAGCTGCTTTGAAAGCCATTACAGGAATGAGACAGTGCCAGGGCATTATTTACACCCTGTCAGCAGAGCGCACAACACTTCCATGCATAATCACCCAGTCGCAACGTCCAATGGGGCAACGGGCATTTGAGATCATGCCGCTGAACCTCAGCTTTGTGGGAAAGCGATCAACTTGGCTTGATCTGCACCGTGCATCATTTCCCATGTGATAGAGGAGTCAGTGCGTCTGGACCAGGCCGCATCGTTGCAAAGGTCTCCTCAGAGCGTGGCTAGCTCCCATGGCAGTGGTCAGTAAAGTGAGCTTGCAACAAGTCTGGGCATCGATTCAGCCTTAAATTAGAGAAACCAGGCAAACTGCACATGAGCCTTTTGGGTTTTCTGTGTGCTACTTCTGCAATTCCACATACACACACACACACACACAAATGCAGAGATTTACTGCAGTTTTTGTTGGGAGGGCCACTATGGCCAGCTGTTTTGGAACATCAGCAGAGAAGGTTCCACTCCACATTTCTTCCGGTAAACAAGAGGAGCAGATGCTGCGTGCAAAATCCCAAAGCACGAACATCAGCCCTGCTCTCAAACTCCATCTGACAGAACCTCCCCGTCCCGGCACCTTATTCTCATTACGCCTGACTTCAGTGACAGACACGGTTACGTGCTGGATCGGAACCAGATTGGGTCTGCTTTTACAGTAACACGAAGCCAGAATGGCTTTCCGCTTTTGGCATTAGTTTCCATCCTCGTGACCCCCTTACACATCTGGAGTCTGCAGATGTTAAAGGAATGTGTGAACTGCCATTACACCTCATGCACGCACACCTTCAAAAAACGTAAGGATTTAGCTTGAGCTTGCCATTTATTTTGTCAGCTGGAAAGCAACACGATCATGTAACCCAACAAAGCACTTGCTCTAGCATTGGGTCAGAACCCACCTGGTAGAGTGATGCAATAACCTTCTATTTAATAGATTAGCCAAGAAACATACAGGTCACTCCATCTTACAAGGCTGCAATGGGACGTGTACACACCATCACCAGGGACAGTTGTGTGCAAACACTACGACAGGTTGCTCCAGGGCTTACTGACACATTCAGGACCACCAGGTTAAACATACATTTCAAAATGATTGAAGAGCTGTATGTGACACAGTACACTGTCAGGGGCAAGTGGCACTGTCCTGGATCACTGCTTTAAGCCTCCCTTAAGTATCTGTTCATTACATTTGTTCTTTTGTGAATATTAATGCAAGCAATGAGTGGACTGTATTAAAAACTTCAGTGTTCCAACAATATAAAAGCTTGACATATCATTATTTTGCTTAAATATTGTAAAGTTCAATATATATTAGCACAACATATTTCTCATTTTGTAACATTAGGTTAAGTAGCCTACTTCAGGAATAGGTTCTCCCAAAAATGTAAATTCTGTCATGATTTGCTCACACTCAAGTGGTTCCAAACGTGTATGAATTTTCTTGTTCTGCTGAACTCAAAGGAAGATATTTTGAAGGAAGTTTGTGATCAAGCTGTTTTGTTTCACTATTGACTTCCATAATATATTTGTCCTATTATGGAAGTCAATGGTGACTCAAAACAGATTGATTATAAACGTTTCTTAAAATATCTTCCTTTTTTCAGAAGAACAAAGAAATTCATATAGATTTGGAAGGACTCAAGGGTGAGTAAATGACAGAATTTAAATGAATTAAATAATTCAAGCGAACTGAAAGACATAATGGAAACAGAGATTTTAGTCAGCCATAAAGCTTAGATAGAATGTTTGTGTGTGTGTGTGTGTGTGTGTGTGTAACAATCATTAAAAAAAAAAAAATAATACTTGAGACTGGTTTCTATCTTGTGTCAGACAGATGCATTGCATTAAGCATCAGGTATTTGTTGGAAAAGACCAGCTGCCAACTGTCCAGTCAAATGTTTCCTCTGCAGGTGCAGTTCAAGATCAGCTAGTCAAATGAACCTGGTTTGTGTTTGGAATCTGTGAGATAGAAATCTAATTGGAGACTCCAGGGGAAGAAACAATGCCGTTACCTCAGACTCATTCCCAATCAGTTATCAAAATAATCAACATGTATAGAAACACACAGTGGGCATTATGGGTGGTGCAGACAGCAGCAACACTGCTCTCTCTGTTTCAGACAGTTGAGGAGAGGACTCGCTCCACAGCACGTCATTCAGGAGTTTCCCCAACCCCCGACATCTCCCTTCTGCCTCCAAACACTCCTTTGTTCAGGGAATTTCTTCAGAGGAGAAAACTTTGCCTGGTTCTGGCACAGCAATGATTTCAAATTTCCAGCTTGTAATAATTTGACTTACCTTGTCACTATCAAACACTGCAGGATTTTTTTTCCCAGCATCATTTGCAGTTTCGATGCCAGCAATACAAACTAAATCTATGATAAAAGACCCTTTTAACATTTACAATTCTTCACATGTTGGAATTTGCCCTGTTTATACATTCCTCTGAGGTCATAAAAACCCCAGGCTTTTGTGTAGGCCTGAGACTGGCGTTCAGTGTCACCAGGCTGATCGTGTTTTCTGCCAATTCCAGAAATGATCCCGGTTATTGTACAAATTAGCCAACTGGATTTGTTTTGGGGGTCTCAAGGGTCTCACAACAATGCAAATCCATTTCACAGCTCTCTGAAGTCTTGTTAAGTAGCCTACGTTAGACATTAAGGTTAATAGGTTTGTGATCTGATCAAGGAGTCTCACATTTGATGGTAATGAAAGCCAAACCTGAAGTCACAGAGTCCAGCATCCACACAGTGAAGCTCAGCCAAACGAACCCACATCATGGTTTAAAGTCCATGTGCCAGGCAATTGCCTTTATGGGAAAGGAAAAATCTCCTCTGGAAAACTCTGGCCTATAGCCATTATATGAAAATGAGGCCCTGAACGCCTGAACAATGCCATTCTTTCAGAGGGAAATCAGACAAGCCTTGGGAACTTCAGCCTAACTATGCTTTGAGGCAACTTTGGCAGAAAGACAGGCATGGACCAATTGTACACGTTCCTTCTCATTCTTTCTGCCAGGCATAAAGCATCATTATCACCAATGGTTACCTCAGACTATTTCAGACTAAACTAAACTGGCTTCCTAAAACCACAAGGGTGAAAAGTAGCTCCAGTCTCTAATGAGGGAACAGACGTAGATGGCAAAATTTCTCCTTGAGGTGTATTTATTGCTCGAGCAGAAAAAAATATTGCTCAGTGTGCCAATACTTCCTTTAACTAAATAGAAAACTACTTCACCTTGAGTTTTCAGCAGACTAGCAGTGAGGTCTGTTCACACGAAGAAGGATAACTAGGCTATAAAAATAATTATAACAACTATATTCATCTCCACACCAATGGACAATTATATGCACACACTGCAATAATGTTGTCGCTGCTCAAGCTCTTTATTAAGATCAGGTTTTTAATAGCTCATCAGCTTAAAAAAAAAAATGGTTCTGAAAATGATTCCAATGTAAAGTAACCACTCGTCAGTGTTATTCATTCATGCAGAACATACACAATTTAAACAGCATTTTTGCAGCTTAATATTCACAGATGCTAATCCATAACACATTTTAAAGTGTAATCACCCACATTTTGTATTGTACAGTAGTCATTTCTGTTTTTATGACTGGATTCCGTGATTCCATCCACTTTTTCCGCATTGTGGAAATCCTAGGGCCTTAGATGTGTTGTGACCTTTCCTATTCTTGTAGAAATAGAACAATTATGTTTTCAGAATGATTATGAAACTTCATAGCTATTACTGTGAATAGAACTTTAGCATTGAAAAGAGCCACATGAAGTGATTCTCTGCATAACAACAGTTAAAACACTTATTTGTCCACTTTACCATATTTATTTGATTAAATATGAAAGTTCTCGGCCTGTCACATATATTGGGAGGGGGTTGATTTATTAATATTTTTTATGCCTCAAGTGCCCTGTTACTCAACAAAAAACAAGATGCCAAGTTCAAAGCCATTAAAGAACAGATAATACCAAAAAAACACAATGAGGAACTAGTACTCAAAAAGTCCCATATGAGTGAAAGGTCGCCGGTCAGATTGTTATAAACGAAGATTTCCGAGTCAGGAAGGACAGGAACTCTATAGAGATACTTTAATAAAGAAAAAAAAAAGCTGAAAAGATGAAACACTCAAGTCTATCTTTCAGCAGCAATGAGAGCAAAGCAGCTTGACACTGCCAAAGAGAGCAGGAGAGAGCGAAAACTTATCCAACCATCTGGATGTGGACTAGGCAGAAATCCAGGAGGCAGTAAAATTCATTCCAAGTCCCTGACCGACGTGCGACTGCCACGTAGCTGTTAATGCAGGAGGACAGAGAGGAGGCAAGAGGCTGTCTTATTTCTGCAAAAACACTTTCCCACAGTGCAACACAAGCACATCAGCCCGTCTGCCTACACTGCTCACTGTTACTGAACTGTGATATCAGTTTTGATTTACTTTAACAATGTGATAATGCTCACTTGGAAAGGTTCATAATAATAGAATATATTTATGGGCGGCAGACATTCTTACAAGTCTTTAAGGTGGTCTCCAAGCATCAACTCCTTGGGTAATAATTTTTTTTATTCACTTCTAAGTTAGTCAAAGAGCAATTCATTTCATTATTTACAAATCAAATCAAGTCTATTACTTACAGTGTTACTGTCAACAAAACTAAAACTATAAAAATCTAGCTGAAATAGAACAAAATTAATTAAATAACATTAAAACTTAATCTAATATTTAATATTTAGGTTGTTCTTGTTACACATTCCATGTACTTACTATTATAATAACAATAAAATAAATCACATTCAACTAATCCTAACCCTACCCATACATGTAGTACAGTTATAAATAATATTGCTCAGAATTTAAATGTGTTAATTACACTGTAACAAGGACACCTTATACATATATACACACCAAAAAAAACTGCATAGACCAAAAATCTTTAAAATAATATTTTTGTGTTACACAGACAAAAAGTTACTTCATAGGAGTGAGACAGACATGAGGCTAGAAATGTCATTTTTACGTGAACTATTACTAGATGTGTAACGTTTCAAACTCAAATGTCAATTTCTAAAGTAAATAAGCTCTTATGACAAGATTTAAAGTGAAGAATGCTGTTTGGTGTGTGACATTAAAGAATGAATTTCTCCAGTGGCTCTTGTAGTGGGACGGTCTAGACCTGTTGGTGACTCAGTCTGTCCACAAACAGGAAAAAACAGTAACGTCTAAAATACCTCCAATATACACCTCACTACTAAGAGTGTAAACAGCCAGGTCACCACACAGCTCACAGATCTCATCTCTCCTGAGCTCTTTTTTTTGGCACACTGAACTTGTGTTTAGACCAAGCTGAGAGGAAGCAGCCTAACTCCCACAAACACATGAAAATGAGTCACTCCGTACCCATGGCTGTGCTTCAAGATTTTTCCTTCTCTTTTATTTTTTTTTAAGCTCAGGAAAAGAGTTCAGTCTGAGGGAGATCAGTGCATGCATCCACAGCAGTTAGTACACTCACATGTGCAGTTATAACAGAGCAACTGTGGGTTTTACAAAGTCAGGCAAATATCCAAAATGCATTACTACTACATTAAATATGCTGCAAACGTCTCTCTCTTACATCGAAGGTGGACAACGTTGAGGCCAATTGTGCAGAAACATCCCAGACAAAACTGAGCTACATGTGAATTATCTAGGCCTGTTATTGCAAACTAGAACACTATTTATATAAAATTCTAAAGGCAAGAAATGGCTTTCTACTGTGCGGTCCTCGGGAGCTGCACGCAAAACTGCAATGCGATCAGTTGAGTTTGTTCCACATACAAACAACTCTTATAAACCGGTGCTTTTAAGGGAAAAAACACCGGCAGGATGACTGTAACGGATTCCCAAAATGAATGACTCATAATATAACCCTTTAAAAGAATAACTCAAAGACGAGTTACTGTTTTAAATCAGTCTGATTCAAATATGATTTATAATCTTGTCTGAGAGATCATTTCTTTCATACGTTAGCAAAATGGACACTATAAGTGAAATCTACCCAAATGAAGTACTGATCAAAATTGTAGTAAAAACCAAAAAAAAAGTTCATTAGAATCTGAACAAATCAGGAATTCCCAGCCAAGGTTGGGATCGCACTCAGGTGCCATTTTTAGGCAATTAGATCTTTTCTCAAGAAAACACATTCATCTTTCTCTTCCCATTACAAGCCACACACATTAAACAAAATTGAATTTGAGAATCAGATATTTTTAAAAATCGAATACAAGTTTAGTAAGTATTTTCAAGATAGCAACTCAACACACAAAGGTCCCCACACTATCTTCTAAGCAAGCCAATGCAGAAGTGGCCACTTTCGCCCACATTTGGACGGACATTTTATGGTCCAGGAATGCTGAATGAGTCAACACTTTGGATCGGTCGAATCTTATGCCCAGGCTGACATTCAGGGCTCCCCCAATCCCCAGCTGAGCGGGGTGTGATGAATTCAGTCGGAGGAAGACACAGGGGAATGGAGTTGTGGTGGGGGGGGGTGTTGAAATTGGGGGACAGATTTTACTCATTTGTCCCACATGGCTAAACACGCTCAAAGAGGGCAGCTCAGTTTAAACAAACATAACCACTTCCTCCTCACTGCACACAAAGCCTTTAAACAGAAACCCGTCCGTCGCTCCTCACCGGGTCATTTGGGGAAAAGAACAGCTAGCCGCCAAAACACAGCCGGCCCTGTGTGGCTCAGCATCTACAGACACCCTAAAAAAAACTCAAATATGGCCCTGCTCCTCAACTTCACCTCGCAAACCCAAAATACAGCAGACTTTGCTTCCATACAAGGAATATATCTGGTCATTTGCTTGCAGACAAGATCTTGGACAAGTGTCAGTCACTGAGAGATAGGTACAGGCATCATTTGAGCTCTCTAGTTTATCATATTAAATTAGGGATGCATATATTGGTAGCACATCAGTTATCGCCTGATATTGAAGTTTTTGGTAACACTTTAGATCAGGTACCACATATTCACTATTAACTAAAACTTCTCTATCAATAAACTCATACTTTGCTTTTTATTGATAATAAATAATAAGCAGTTGTTGTAATAGCTATGGTTAGGGTTAAGAGATTTAGAATATGGTCATGCAGAATAAGGCATTATGAGCAGTTTATAAGTACTAATATGCAAACTTTAAAAAAATATATATTCCTTGGTGGATGTTAAATTCACTTACTACATTTTAAAAATAAAATAAATGAATAATTCATGTAAAAATATTAGATTTTTTTATTTTAAAAATACCATGTAATAACATAATATATATTATATAAAACAATTATATTATATAAAAACAAAAAAGTCACCTATGGTTTTATAATCAATGTTCATTATAATATTATCAGTAATGTATACGTGTTATACATTTATGTGAAATACATTTTACATATTTTTAGATTCACCATTCTTAACCATTTCATTTTTATATTACTTATTTTGTGCAGTCGTCTAAATTATTAAAACGTAAATGTCCACCAATAAATGCGATGTTTATGTAAAAACAGCATTAAAGTGCATTATACTTAATTTTGACACGACATCATTTTAACATCAGCCGTTTATTGGTGATCATCTGTCCGAGCGAGCAACAGGAACAGAAAAGTAAATTACTGGTAAATAATTCTTCGTAATCAAAAGACTGGCAGTCCCCAACAGGAATGTTAAGGAGCAGCCTTTTCACCCCATGTTGACTCTGGAATGCCGTAGAAAGCGAAAATTCAACATTGACACATTCCTTCGGTGCCACCTGGGATGCCACAGGCCTCGCAGCAATGGCTGCCATTCCCACGACCTCACTGTTTACTTTATTTTGGTAACTTCACACATCCAAAACATGGCTATCGAACAAAGAGAGATCAGCGGTACTAATCCAAAAGAATAATATGAATTAGCTGGAAAAATTCACCGGGCTGAAACAGATCTGGGCAGTAAGAATGGATAGCCCCCGTCCACCCCTCCTCGCTCTCAGAGGTCAAAGGGTGAAATTCCTCATCTTCCATCAGGCCTCCAGATTTCACACACTATAAGGGGGAGTGCTTGAGGAGGGGGATGGGTTAACAAGACCTGGTGAGATGGAGGAACTGTGGGAGGTGTTGGTCTAAGGTCCTGCTGGTAGGGGGGGTGGCATAAGAAAACAGGAAGTCTGGGACTACAAATATATGCACAGTGGCACCGCTGACATGTGTTTGCGCAGAGCAGCTTGAGATGGGATCAGCCACAGCGTACGTACTGCAGACCCTTAAAAGGCACTGTGCGAATTACAACAGATCAGATGAAGTTAGCAAGGCTGTAAAGTGGCAATAAATATAACACAACAAATGCATCTTCTGCCAGGCTCTCATTGCACATGCATGCTGGCTAAAAGCGTCATTAATGAGCTGCCGCAGCATCTGAAGTTTCCATCGTCCGGCTAACAGCGGCCGTCTCTGCACTCTGAATGCTAATGCAAGCACGAATGTACACCAGAGGCCACCTGACCAAACACTGAGTGTTTTTCCGCTGTGCTTTTAGCTAAATGTGCGAGCCTGGCCATTTGAATAATGCATTGGCATGACGAAGTGGATGCATGTCAGGAATCAGTGTCATGGAGCGAGCTGCAGCATCTGACCCTGTCCAATAACTGAAAAACAAGAGACAAACCAAGCCGCGTTCTTGCACTGTGAAACATTTACAAGTAGAGCAATGGAATACAACACTTTCCGTACGTTTTTACAATTTTAAAATGCTATATCATCCAATTGCCTGAAAACAGGTCAGTGTATTTTAGCTTATTCTCACAAAATCTTTTTTATTGGTAATCGAATAATTGGCTTCGTTTTCTCAAACTCATGCTATTTCAAATCTGCACAGCTTTCATTTGTGGAACAGGAAGAGGGATGTTTTAAAGAGTGTAGGAACGATTTTTGCTCAAACAATAACGGTCACAAAAGATGCAGTCGCATTAGTGGTTTATCAGTAAAATTATCGGCAAAATATACTTGATTGTTTGTTGTTAATAGCTTAGCAATGTAAAAAAAAAACTCACACACACACACACACACACACACACACACACACGTAACTATTAAGCAAAGCATTTTTCTGTTGGTCAGTGCATAGAGTTCACATGAGCAACCTGAAAATGAGTGAAAGTAAAGCACAATATCCTGTCAACATGTTAAACTAAACATATCTAAAACCTACATCAACTAGTCAGTTCTTTCCACCTCTAATTAGTTGTTGCAAGAGATGCGAACCAAAGCAATAAAAGTGTGTTAAGGCATCCAGCAACAGCATCCTGCAGCTTGTCACTTATAATGCCGGTTAAAGTGACGGGTGTACCGTTGGGTGGAGAGGCAACTCTCTAGAGAAAACGGTGGGACATGGAGTTGAAAGGCCTCTTTTATCTTCATCCAAATCAACTGTCAACAATAGGGTAAATCACCAAGAAGTCGGAGAAGTCTGGCATGCAAACATAGCAGTACTGTGCCAAACAAACATGCAACAAGAAAATGCTAGGAGCGCAAAAGAGACATGCATAAAAAACAATGGCACAATGATCACTGTTATGCAGAACGCTGCTTTTAGCTCCACTGAATGACGCTATATGTGGCCGTGGCTGGCTGATTCAAGATGAACAGCAGGATCATGATTCATGGACCAGCTGAAGGCCACATCATCACCGCATGCATATTTCCCAAGCGCTAATGGTTAAAGCACGGATACAAACTTGTTCTGTCTTGCTTAACAGTTTGAGAGACGCTGGCTTTCTCTTCCTGATGAGGTCAAGGGAAAATAGCGCACTTGAGAGTCTAATGATAAGCTCATGTGACTTCGCCGACCAAAACCATGGCTGCTTTTCTACTCATCTTTTTTCCAAAATATAGAGCGGATGAAGGATACCGAGTTTACTGGAGGTTGAGAAGACAAAGTATAAAGGAGAAGAACCCTCTGAACCTGCACAAGACTGAACAAATCAAATTTTACAACGTCTACTGACCAATAAGTGTGACTAAGATACGTGAAGTTCTTTCAAAGTGCAACAGTCAGAAAAAATCAGGAAACGTCTTCAAGAAGGTGGACTCTCCGCTGCAATTAGGAACAATCACAACAGATTTTATCACGCTGCACTGCATAACATCAGCACACATCAAAGCACAGAGCTGCTCCCAGGATGACGGGGAACTGTAGGGGGGAGGGTACGAGAGCATGTGTAGTATTTGAGGTGCCCCTGGGGAAACAGACCTCCAGCTCACCAGGTACAGCCCCATGACCTCAAAGGAAGAGCACATTCCTGCAGCTATGCCCAATCAGGAAGTTTAACTCCACATGCCAGCTCTCTCTGCGCAGCACCTAGACTGATGAAACAATGGCTGTCGAAGCCGATCCATCAGATACTGGCTAACAAAAAAATAATACAGATATTTTGTTTTGAATGCGTCTCAGATATACGCTGGTTGGGGGTCCATGGAAAACTACAGCTGTACTGCTCTTTAATTGCACATTTGCATGCTTTTAAAAAATGATTTTTTTTATTTCAAAGACCCCAATGCACATGTAACATTCATCAACCAATATTCCGTCACTTTCGAAAATTTTGTAGACAGTCACTATTGTAAAATAAACCCAAACGGCTTTTGCAAAAATGGCTATTTACAAAATAGATTAACATTAAAAATGTATTCAACTTTAAATGCTTACAGAGACTGAGACAACGCTACCACAGCTATGAATGTAATATAGGTTTCCACAGTGGTTGTAGATTGTTGCCATACGGAACAGGTAGTATTCAGAAATACGCGCATGTTGAATGCTGCAACTGACCAATCAGAAACAAGCATCCCACAGCATTGCATAATTCAAAAACAAAATGCAAACTTTTTTGAAACAAATGCATAAAAAACTTTTATGCATAAATTTCATGTATGCCTTTTTTGACAATACTGAAACTAATTTCAGCTTTGTGTGCAACTGAAAGTTTCATGAAAGTATGAAAAAAAAATGTATGCAGGAGTGCAGCAACAAGACCTAAAGCAAGCACGTCAAAACAAATCGTATTTGAAAAGTGGGTATATCGCTCCATTGGAATTCTAAGGAAAAAATCTGACAAATGATATGCATACAGAATACTGTACCAGTATTTCATTGTTTCATATAGCTTGTTTTAAAGCATCCTGTGGCCTCCTTGGAAGTTCACCTATTGGCTTCAGCACCCTGATTGAGAAAGTCTGCAGACCTAAAGAGCTGAGGAATGCAACATTTTTCTGCAGATTTTTTTTTTATTATTTGAAACATTGATTATTTTTTTCTGCTCCAGTGCAATAATTTACATTTTTAGAAAAAGTTATGAAATCCCTCACTCAGCTGGAGAACTTAAACCTGACGTCATTTTCTGCAGATCACATTTCTCCTCTCACAGATAATGCGTTTCTTTCTCTCCAATAAGCCCCCTGGATCCAGGCGAGAGCGCAACTCATATGGTCCAAACTATCTTAAAGCGTTATTTCGGTGACCAACAGCATCATCCGAGAGATTAAAAGTGACCTTTAAAAGTCTTTTTCCAGAGCTGCTAATTAGCGCGCTTTTAATTCCCAGCACGAATGAGCAATCAGTGCTT
This sequence comes from Puntigrus tetrazona, assembly GCF_018831695.1. NCBI lineage: Eukaryota > Metazoa > Chordata > Actinopteri > Cypriniformes > Cyprinidae > Puntigrus > Puntigrus tetrazona. The sequence continues at coordinate 11,788,665 of NC_056700.1, read as the reverse complement.
TCTGTCGTTTGGGGGAAAAGATGCGCGGCGTTGCATTAAACCAAAACAACAAAAAAGAAGGAAACGCAAAAAAATATCAAGTCGAGATACTTTCCGCACAATATAATGACAGAACAACGACAACAGCACATAATGTTTTCCTCCATAAACAGATACAGCTGTTGCAGAATAGGCTGTCTGGAATACCAGGGCATGATGGAGTTGACCACCTTCACTTCATCCTTCACATCATCAATCATCATTCCCGAAATCTTTGCCAAATATTATTCGACATCATTCAAGCAACTGCCTCTTTTGAAACGTTATACTCGCTACAGAAAGACACCTGGAAGAGACTCGGCATCCCAAATAAATTTCACCTAAACTGTCGTGACACCAAGACTCGCGGATATAACGAAAGACTTTCTAACGAAGCTAAAGTGTCGCGTTTTCTGAAAAGTGTAACGTTTACGTAACAGAACGCGCGGATGCGTGGAACATCACAAACTCCCCAAAATTCCAAAGTTGGAATTCAACGACGCAGCCGTCAAGCTGTGCGCTCCGTCGTGAACTCCGGCGGTCGTTAGAAAGTTGCGCGACGGGTTTTGAGCATCTTTGGTCAAATAACGGTTTCTATAAAGAATCCGTGCAAAACTGTCAGTTTTCCTGCGGAGCAGTGAAGTTTTCCGTCTCTTCTCCTGGTTGGCCAACTAACCCAGACTCCCGGCGTCACCGCCATCCAGACGCAAAAAAATGCACGCAACTTTCCGTTAGGAGCGTATTTTCATCGTCTAATTGGGGAAAAGGCGCACAAACGCGAACCGTGGCAAAAGATAGCGCTCATAAGCTAACAGAAAAACTCACCTCGCTGCAATAAAATGATGTCGAAAGAAACTCCAGAGCTCCACTTTCACCCCAGACACAACTTTGGCAATCCCTGCTCCAGTCTGCCCCACCAGAGCTCAGTCAGGGGGAGATTCCGCGGCCATGACAATTATGCCCCACAGCACATGTGAGCTTGATCCTGCCCCTTTTACCGTAAGCGACCATATAAACGAACTTCACACAAGAGCTGAAGAGAACAATTCAAAAGACTGTTCGACCTAAACACACGCACAAACACAGCTTTTACTAACCAACACGACGCGTTTCCGACGATTTGTTGTTTCAGTGGTTCTAATCAAATTAAAAGCTGTTTTATGGATTTGTACAAGATTGCCTATTGATTATCGGGTAGGGCAATGACAAAAGGTTATTTTCCCCGTTTTTGATACAACTAATGATTTTTTTTTTTTTTTTTTTTTTTTTTTTTAGAATTACTTGTAAGTATCTTCCTCTTTTTGGATATTTTTTTAATGTGATAATATACGATTATGTGGTTATAAAATAATGTTATTATTTATATGTCTATGTATTAATTCAGGGCTATTTATTGTAATTTGCAAACAAAAATAATCTGCCCCACATTGAGTGTCTCCTAACACTTTACACCAAGGTTATTAAATGGTTATTAGTAAACTATTTATATGATTTATATAACTTGTTAGCATGAAGAATAAAAATATTTCATTTCTTAATTGTAGTTAATGTTCATTTACTAAAACTTTATTAAAATAAAAAAAAATCACAATGGATATGAAGTAATAATGTTGTATTTTTATTAACACATTTTAACGGATAGAAACCTAATAAAACGGTGTAAATTTTTTTCCGTTAGTTTATGCATTAACTAAAGTGTTACTAATGTTTTTACATTATGTCATCCTATTGTTTATTGTGTTCTATTGTGTTAGTTAGCTGTATTTTTTTTTATCTTTATTTTACCAAATCAAAATACCTCAACTGGAATTCACAATGAAAAAAACTTTTTTTTTTTTTTTTAAACCGAGTTATCCGAACTCTTCATATATTCAGATACAGCAGATGATCAAAATGTTTGCCAAAGATTTAGTCTTTACGTTTTCCCTAAATTATTTCAACCTTGCAGTTCTCCTGCATTATATCCCGGGACATTGTTCACTGTGCGTTGGGATAGTTTTGCGGGTTTGCAGGCTTGTCTGCATGCTTGCAAGTCTGTCATCACGAGACAAATTTAGAAAATTAGACGGATCATTAAAATGTCATTCAAGTATGCAAACTATTATAAGTCCACTGGATGTCCGTGACTCATGGCATAATCATGTAGGCAGGTATGTAGGTTTTAAAAACTCAAAATCAGAGGAGCACAGCTGAACAAACTCAATGCCCCTTGTCCTACATTTCACTTCTCTGACAGCTGCAGACTGGTCACACGGTGGGAAAGAGTCTGCTGCCATCAGCAGGACAGTTAAAGGAAGAACAAGAACGAGCTGATGAACACAGCTACTGTTAATCAAGCATGTTTAGTGCTGCTCTGATAACTGATCCACAATGGCATTGGGTTAATACTCATTTTTTAGATTTTACATCTGTAATAAGAAGTGTTTCTTGTCTACCAGGGGATTTATGAAGGATCTGTTCATGCAGTATGGATAAAATAAATATATATAATATATTGAACATTTTTACTCACTCCGAGCTTTAAAATATTATTGTATTAAACCGTGTTAGAGGGTTAAAGGTGGACAAAGGACACAGCTTACTTGAGTGAAAGTATAGATATGGTTGGTCAGTTTTTACTAGTTTTTGTCATCATTTACTCGCCCTCTTTGTTCCCAAGTTTCTGTCTCTGAAGTTTCTGAAAGTCAATGGTGACCATTAACTGTCTGATTACCAGCATTCGTCAAAGTATCTTCTTTTATGTCCAACTTAAGTAAGAAACTCATAGAGTTTGTGAACAACTTGAGGGTGAGTAAATGACAAGACTCTTTGTGTTAACTATCCCTTTATAACATTAAAACAGTCACAATAACACCACTCAGTTTTTTGGTTTTTTCCGATTTATTTGTAAGTGAAATGATCTCGCTATAAACTCCTTTGCATCAAGCCGAGGGCTTATAAATGTTTGATGTGGAAAACGTCTGGAGAGAGTGATTTCATACAAGGCATTTTTAACTAGTGACACTCGCCAGCAGCTCTATGCGAGGTAGTTTTCTCGAATTGCTTTCCGTGTCTTATACACTCACATATGTTTAACACTCATTTAAAGGATAGCTCGCTTAAAAAAAAAAAAAAAACCTGTGTTGAACTTAAAGGATCATTAAGCTTCAGAAAGGGCACAAAAACAGAGTGATTCTTCGAGAGCACTTTAGTTTACCTGAAGTGTATCTACATGGTAACAAATAAGAAACACAGCTGCGCTTAAAAGTTGTACATGAATGGCAATTAGTTTGTACATACAGACAAGTTTGGATAAGAATGGTCACTTTATCGGTGCCAGTACATGGTAACTAATAAGATACTTTAATGTACTTACTGTACAGTGTTGTGAAAGTGTTCTCAATTTTTGTGTCACACTTCAATGTGGAAGGGGGCCAACACTTTTTCACACCACTGTATATACATGTTAAATATGCGATACTTACGCACAAGTGGGTATTCATATATGGTAACTAATAAGGCACATTACCGTACATACTAATAATATGTGCATGGTAAATGTGTAGCACCTAATGCAAAATGTGGTGCTATGTGGTAACAAATAAGTAAATATGTAAATATATATATTTTTTTTAAAGCAGAGGTCAAGCACACTTCAAAAAGCGGCATTTGCAAAGCAAAAGACATACAGTGTGGTGTAAATATGGATCAGAGCCCAGGTGTTGTTCTGTGACAGCGTGAAGTACTGTAGAGGCTGAACGGTCAGGGGATTTCCTGGAGATGGAGATCTGAAGTAAATAAGGCAGTAATCATCTTCCAGCGGATATGCGCTCCTCTTAATCACAGACAGCTTCTGGCTGATTCAGGATAGGGTGTTCCCTCATGTTGAAGTTCCCTAGTGTCAGAGGTGTCCGTCTGGAACAGGAAGAGCTATGTGTGCACTGATTCTCACATCAAAGCACTTCCAAGGGTGTGGAGCACGTCCTTCTCGTTCTCTGCCTTCTTCAGCTCACGTCTGATAAAGAAGAGTCTGTATCGATGAAAAGTTCAGCTGCATATACCTGGCTGCTACCCCAGTAAATAATGATGATCGTGCGCTCTTTAATAAATAAATAAATACATTGTAATGTTTCACCGAAATGATGTTAATACACCAAATTACTAAAATCCATTTTTTTCCACATATAATAACAGCCACCTTAAAAACAGAGCTGGCGAAGTAAAGGCTACCCGATTAATAAAAGTTCATAACAATTCAAGTTTATCTTTTCATAAGCTGATCCATAAGCACACTAAAATAATGCAATAAACAATAATGTAACACAATAAAATGTAACATCTAATGTACGTCACTGATAAGACACACAGGGAATTCAATAAAAACTATTTCCATTTTGAATTATACCATGTTCTATTTCCATTTCCAGAAAGTGCATGTGCATCTGCTACAGATCTACTGATTCAGTGAGGTTAAAAAAGACAAAAATAAAAAAATGCATAAAATCACAAACATTTAACTGCGTAGATGCTATCATTAACGTATGGGAGAGGTTCCTATGACTTCAAGACATGTTGTTTTATAGCTGACAGCATTTGCCATTTACTGGCTGTACAGATTCACAAAATCCCCTCCTCGTGAAAGACTTGTTTTCTAATGAGAGGGGGGTTGGACGACGCGGAAAGCTGAACTAAAAACATTCCCATCAGCTGCTAGAACATGTGTTTCTACTCTGCATTTACACCAGGGTAACGCAATCTCTTCATGTCTGCCTATAAAAGAGGTGGATGGAAAGCGCTTATCATTCATGACGTGCACAAAAAGAAAAAGACAGACACGAGTGTTTGGCTTTATTGATCAGATAATCTATTTCTCACCGTAGTGTGTCATTGACAGCACGGGACAAGCTTGATGTTTTTCCTACACCTGGAAGAGGTTTTGCAGATGGGATTTTGAGTGCCTGCCCAGAATTCAGAAATCATTCTGAAATGCTACCTAACTCCACTACATAGTATTACACGCACTTGCTGGAAGGCCACATTATTAGATTTCTATATCTATATCTATATTCTATTTTAGTTCTATTTTGTGATTTGAACTGTCTGGACAATTTCATCAAAACATTAAGAAATTTGAGAGATGTAATGCAAGAGCTTAACTTGGTCTTATTTTTCCATATAGATATAGGATCCCATTTCCTGATGGGCTCCAGGAAAATATCGCTAAAACACAAAGCAGTCACTACACACAGATATCACACGCAATAACCTTTATACACTGTAGCCACTGTGTTTGTTAACAGAATGGAAAAGAGGTTGCGTTATGGTTACGTTCACCCAAAAATGAAAGCGTACCCACCCTCAGGACATCAGAGATGTTGATGAGTTTGTTTCTTGCTTGGAACGGATTTGAATCTGTTCCAAATGAAGGGATCTCTGTAGTGACTAGGTGCCAACAGAATGAGAGTTCAGCTGATTCTTGCAATCCAGTCCATCAGTTAACATCTTGTGTAAAGACGAAAAGCTGCATGTTTGTAAGAAACAAATTCATCATAAAGACATTTTTATCTTTTTATACTAGTCCTCTATCCATAATAACGCTGTCTCCAGTGAAAAGCTGTCACGTCTGAATCAGTTCTAAAAAATATGCAGGTGGGTTTTTGATCTGATGATCTCTGGACTTGTATTTTGGTTTAAGGTCGAAAACATCTTGATGGATTTGTGTATTATAATCATGTAAATTAATGGACCAGAGTCATGTGAATAATTTTTTGGATTATTGTGATGTTTTTATCAGTTCTTTGGGCTCTCATTCTGACGGCACCCATTCACTGCAGAGGATCCATTGGTGAGAAAGTAATGTAATGCTGAAGTCAATTTTCAGCTAATTTAATCTATTTATTTAAATAACAATAACCTGCATTAACATATGATGAAGAAGGATATCAGAGTGCAGTATGAGCAATATTTAATTTATCAATAATAGTTTTTAATTAATTATAATACTCTTATATCTGATTAAATAAATTTAAAATAATATTTTATCAATTGTTTAATCACAAATATTTCAGTGGAGATGTAATGGAGCAGCCATGTAATAATAATAATAATCTGTATATACTCAAGTAAGTAAGTATTAGAGGAACTTCGTACCATCTCTGTGATGGGCCTCTTGCGCACCTTATTTTTTCACACATACATCTTTAACCCTGTTAATATTACTGTTCCCTATCATTTACTAATAAAAGACCCCATAGACATTGAATGAGTTGACATTTTTATTTGTTTTCATAATTTTCCAAAAGAAAAAAAAAGGGAAAATTCATGCGAACACCAGAGCCATCTCATCAGAGCACTTAAGAGATCACGCCACTTAAGTTCCATCTTTCACCGTCTGCAAACAAGACATATCAAGTCCAAAAAAAAAAAAAAAAAAAAAAAACACGTGGAAAGATATAAAACACAAAAAAAAGATAAAAAGAAAAGAAAAAGTCGCACACTAACAAGTTTTGTTGTTTACAGCTTCTGTAGCTGCCAATAGCTGTCCAGAAGATCAGATTTGCATAGCGTCAATGTGCTAGTGAAAAAAAAAAAAAACGAACCAGGATTGTAGCATTAGTCAAGTTTAGTTTCAGCTTTGTGTTTTTATCTGAATATCTAATAGTCCTGATAAAAGTGTAACACACTACAGCAGTTGTATTGCTCTGTTTTTTTTTAGGTTTTTTGTTTTTTTCTAAGAAGTGCTACTTGCATGTCATTAATTGCAGAAACATGTCCAGTTGATTGTCACCTGTCAATGAATTCATATTGAATTCCTTCATAAAGCCCCTGCCCACTCAGCTTAATGCACAATATATAACACTGGCAGTTAGAGATATATCATAATTTAAACATCCCCTACCACTCAGTGGCAGAGTCAGTCACATGGGAAAAATAAAATACAAAGACATTTACAGTGGCTATATAAAATAAATGTCCTAGGTCAAAAAAAGAGCTAAACTACAGTACAAGAAAAAGCTACCGGTAAACCATGAAAATGGCTGGCCAAACAAAAACAAACAAAACCACTTCACATATATAAATATATTACACTAATTACATAAACCAAAGAGTGTGACGGAGTGGAGGGAGGTTTGGCCTTCAAGCACACAGAGAGACATTTGTAAAACACTGAAACAGTCACTTGTTAAAGCTGAATTGTGTCATTTTGGATAGCTAATAAACACTTTCTCCGATTCCAAGTTTAATGGCAGAGAAGTATAAGCAAGCGTAAGTTGGTTTCCCTGTAAACAATGTAGCTCTGTGGTGTTTGGGGCGGGACTAGCTGACTGACCAATGAATGAACAGATTTGAGATGGTTATTTTTGCAACTCCAATTCGTCGTACATTGCACGAGTTAACGGTAGAAGAGAATACACGAGCACTGAATTTTGATTGAGTGGTCAACCAGGGGTCAGAAGGACTGTGGTCTTCTGTATAATATGAAACAGCAAAATAACAATGCCCAAGCCAAATAAATAGTGCTTTACAGTTGTCTTTACATGATTACAGGTGAATTAAATACATACATAATGGTATAGGACAAATGTCTCTGTACACAGAAGATGAAAAGCATGATGATTATATATATATATATATATATATATATATATATATATATATATATATATATATATATATATATATATATATTTTTCATGTTTACATTTTTTGAAAAAGATATGACCATTTGAACACATTATTCTATATCTGAGAAAGGACATTTCCAAAAAGCACTTTCAAGTCTTAGATTGTCCTGGTCAGTTCGTCTGGAAATATGTAAATGGAGGTTTGCTGTCTTAAGTTCAAACACTGTAAAAGTCACAACTTTGTCTTTTCTTTAAGCAATAACATGCAATACCATCAGTGACCACTGGGAGCAACACCGTCCCTTAAACATGTGCAACACAGCATAGCATCGGACATGTGCTGATCTCATGATTTAGTCCGAGAGAACTAGTTTCGGTGAGTTACGTGCCACACAAGTATAAAGTCTCTCTAGTTTTCCCTCCCCGCCCTTTAAAAATATATGGCAGCATTACATATGGTTTCACTCACATTAAAGCACATTCTAAACTCTTCCTAAAGTTACTAAAAAGTCCTTTTGTTTCACATCAAAGTCTTTGTGAAGGGTGGATGGAACCAGCCGGCAGTTTAGTTTGAGGGGAGTGGATGTGACTATCGGTAAGAGAGTGAAAAACAATGAGTTTTACATTTACATGTTAAGACATATTGCACATAAAGCCTTTTTTGTGGGTGTCTGAAGCCTTTTGGTTTTAGAATTAGTTCTATTGCACACATGCACACACACACAAATGTCCTTAATGAAATGTAGAAAAAAATGTTTGTTTTTTTCCCTTTTTAATGAATGAGGGAAAATATGGCATGGTGGTTATCCGTTCGACGTCATGGTGTGTAGACAAAAACGGCGGCTTATGCCGATAAATCAGATATGACCAGCTTATCCATTTTATTTCCAATGTCTGAGGAGACCGTGAGCTCATCGGACTCGTAATCGTCGTCGAAAGATCTGCAAAAGCAAGCGTGCAACAGTTACGCTTTATAATCCATATATAGATGGTATCTCATCTCTATGCAATGTAATGAACTCCGTAGCGAATTCATTCCATTACAGAGGGCATTGACTCACCCCTCTCGTAGCTGTTCATTGGCCGTCTCCTCTGCCACAAGAATCTCATACTCTTCGGCAGCATACTTGTCCCAGTCGGAGGGTTCTGGACCGTCACTATCCAAATCCTGACACACACGCATGTACAGTTACACTGTTAACGTACTAACTAACGTAGTAACAGAGATAATATTCAGCTCAGGGGATTTGAACACAGATGTACGCCATCAAACTCTGACCTTCTGCACTGCAAAGGGATCTCTCTGCTCATGGTCCAGGTACTTCTCCAGATTGAAGAATGTGTCATAGAATATATGTGCCATCCTGCAGCGCTTCAGATCTCGAAGAGTAATTTTACCTGCAAAGAGATGTCATTTGTTTGCATTACACATACGTTTATTCACTGAAAAGGCATTTTTAATCAAAGCAAATTTATGGAAATTCCAGTTAATATATCGGCCTTATTTTACATAGACATTTTCACACTAGGTTTTTATGAAAGCTACTTTTAGCTAGTTCATGGTAGAGATTTTTATTGTTGTTTATGAGCTTTAAACTGAGACATTAAATTCAGGGGGAAAAAGAGAAGGGAATCCTGTTTGATTCAAGTTCCCATGGGTGATATGATAGTATCAGAATGGGTTCTTTACCTGGGCATTCTGGTTTAACTAAGTCCAGCATCTGGCACAGGAGATCCTGGAAAGGCAGTGGTTCAATGCCCATCCCCTCCATACGTTCACACTGCTCCTCATAGAAAAACTCCAGTTCAAACATGGACAGAACACCATCTCCATCCATATCCATACAGCGGAACCAGTACTCTATGCTAAACAGAGAGAACGGTAATGTTATATATAGCAAATAAATGAATGAACAAATGATAAATGGATAAATGTTATATAACTAAAAACACGATTGATTAGTATTTATTTCAGTTAGTTGACAAGGTAATATTTGAAGAGCTCATTTGAAAAATCATAATTGTATTCCAATTAATCTCAATCAAACTGCAGTTGGGTTATTTTGATTCTGTAAAAAATAAAGAGTACAGCTAATACAATAAACATGAAATATGATACCTAAAAAACATGATTTTTGAAATTAAAAAGTTATTGGATTAAACTGGATTTAAAAAAAGGTTATCGTTTTTTTCAAATAAACTCTTCATTTGTAATGTTTTATTTTGAAGTGTAATCTAATATTTACTGTTTATTTTCAGATTTATTTTAATTAGCATTAACTGTCTCTTTAACATATTTGATTCAAGTACCTTGTGGGATTCTTTTTGTCCTCCTCTGAAATGAGGAACCAGACAAACTCAGCATAGCTCATTCTCCCTTCTCTCTGCACCGAATTTCCCCTGGAAGAAAGAAACATATATCATAAGTCACATGTATATCACCCAAAATCTCAGATACGGTCTTAGTCCTCCTCAGCAGCTCCTACCTTGTGACAGCTCCTGAGAACAGCCTCTCAATTATTCTGCTTGATGAGGCTTTTCAAAGAAGAACACAAAACAGATACACATTAAATGCCAACAATTCTCAGCACCATAAGTCTGATGGAAACCTGAATGAGACTCTAAAATCTAAAATACTGTAGCAACATGAGTTCATGTAATATACTGTTTAGCCACAAATGAGTAAATGCTGACAGACCATTTGGGTGACCTATACTTTAAAAAGCTATTAATATGGGGGAAAAAAAGTTTCACTTCGTACTTACCATGATCATTGTACCTAGCCAGATCCTTGGGGTCGATGAAGAGGTCATGGTCAGTGTCCAGCTCCCAAAATTTACAGTAAATGACATAGAAGTGCTCATAAGAGAAATAATCTGTGATTTGATTGATGTCATCCTCCTCTTCCAGCAAAGCGAGAGTCTGGTGAAATAGAAAGAGTGGCTTTTGATGAAATAGTTCTTTCAAGTTGTGGAAACTAAATTAAATAGTATCATTTAACAGTGTTCACCTGAAGGAAGTTGCTTCTCCTGAGCTCTGTCATGTTGATTTTGCCTGTCCAAGAGCGATTAACTGTGTAAAATATTCTTTGAATCACCTGGAGGTAGGAAAAGGAGATCATGGAGTCAAGGATGTTAAAACTTTAATTTTTAATTATTTATTTTTTCCACAAAGAAAGTGCTTGTTTAATCTCCAAAACACTGACATGCAAAGTAATTTAATTCTGTTTGAAAACACTCCATCTCTGAACAATAGATAATAAAAATTGTTGAGTACTTTGGACATGATCCAAAGTCAAAAGCCTTTGAAGCCGTTACACGTTCTCTTCACGTTCTCTTCATTATACTAACCATGGCATCCAAAAACATAAAGCCTAACTGATTAAACAAGTTCCAAAAGCAATAATCTCTCTACATAATGGCATGTAGTCAAACCCTAACAGCCAGTGAGAACTGATCATTTAAGATCGGATTTTAATGAAGCCACATTTGAGAATCAGAGGCATTCTGGAGAGTGAATGCAAATCAGGAGTGTCACAGTTTACGGATTGCGGATAACCATGCTAAAAATAAATAAACAATAAAAATCATGTAAATTTCACATATAAGATAACCCAGAGCCGATATAGTAGACGGCGGTTACGCAGCTAAATGCTTGTTGCTACCCATCTTAAAACGGAAAGACAATGACGTTAATGACATGGTTTGTTATACTGAAGGAGATATTCTCCTCCTGTAGCTCTCTCTTTTTCTTCCATCACAGCTCAGTGATCCCAAATCTCCAGCCATACGGGTTTGTAATGACATGAGGGTGAGTAAATGATGACAAAATGTTACATTTCTATATTAAACTGCTCCTTTAAGGGATCATCATTATATCCATAAGTTCCATCTGCCTTTAGGTACAGGCGCCTAGTGATTGTTTGTACTGAGGCATACTGAGTTATATCTAGCACTGTGGTGACAAAGGCCCCATGCTTCAGACTCCAACAGAAAAAGTGACATCAGTGTGGATTAACATGCATTTCCTGGTAGATCAGTCCTCCTAGGAGAGATTGGTACCGGGGTGTGTCAACCAGTGCACCAGAGCAAGGAAGTGTCTAAATATGGGGTTGTGCAAGACCAGGGTCAGTGGCCTGTTGGTGGCATCCTTGTTTCCGTGATGTCAGGCCCCTTTGACGCCATTACCCTTCCCACCCCCTCCGTAGCACGTGTTGCAGCTGTCCCACAGACAGACAGACAGACAGACAGACAGACGCACCGGGCTCCACGTCTCACTGTTCTGACGTTCCAGCAGCTCAGCTCAGATAGCTGGATCTGATTTACCATAAACACTTTAGTAAGCTAACAAGCTTTCAATCTTAAAACCGAATATTGAAGCAACGCTACAAATAGAGATTCCAGGTGCCAGGCTGATGATTAACACAGGACAAAGCAAAGTCATGTTCCTGTTGACAGTAGCTGACACCAAAATAGTTGTGGAATGATGTTTAAAAACAATCAAAGAATTTTGCAGCGTGTTCCAATGACAACAAAACCATCATCCCCGTAATCTTATCTCCATTAAATAGCTCCTGCCCGTGTCACCAAGCGTCCAATAAAGTTACTTACTGTTGTGATGTACCGGGAATGGAATTCAGGAGCATCTTTTAAAAATGTCAGCCCTGGATGAGTGTCCACGATGTCCTAATCAAAAAATAAGAGTGAGATGACTCCTGACCTACATATTAAATCTACAAAGCTCCTTCTGATATATTTGATAACACTATATTTCCAAAAGCATTGGGTCACCTCCTTCCAGTGAACAGGTTTGACTACTTTAACATTAAGATTTGCACCATTAAGATATTACTAAAGCTTATAATGATATTCTAGGGAATTGTGTGGCACTAATTTTATAGCTTTGGACAGTACCCTTTTCTATTCAAACATGACAATGCCTCTGTGTATAAGACAAGGGTAAAAAAGAAATGATTCAGTCAGTGTGGAAGAACTTGACTAGTCTGCATAAAGCCAACTCCTAATCCCAGCTGAACACCGCTGGTATGACTTTAAATGCAGTCCTCTGTATAGAACAGAAAAAGACACTTCCAGTGTGACAAAGATGGAAACATTTCAAGTATTTAAAAATTAATTTCCATCTCTGTTGCAACAGTTTTGGAACTGCACCCATATGTACAAGTCATTGTATATAGAAACGGGTCCTGTCCAAACTGTTGCTATAAAATTAGAAGCACACAATTCCCTAGAATATCATTATATGCTTTAACAATAGGATTTGTACTCATGGATATTACTGTAGTCAAACCTGTTCAGTAGAAGGAGGGTTTATTATATATATATTATACATACACACATAGACAATTAGCGCTCATAAATGTACATGCCCTTTGCAGAACATGCAAAATGTTAATTATTGTTAATGTTAATCCATATATTTTGTGATGGTTGTTCATGAGTCCATTGTTGGTATAGAGCAGTTCATCTGCTGTTCTTCAGAAAAATCCTCCAGTTCCTTCAGCTCCTTGGTTTTCAAACATCTTCTGCATATTTGAACCCTTTCCTACAGTAACTGAATGATTTTGAGATCTATCTTTTCAGATGGTGGAAAATTGGAAGACTCATACATAACTGTTATATAAGGTAAAACATTTACTGATTAATTATGATGAGAGGTGTTTACTTTTTATATTGAATGATCATGGCAAATTTTATATGCATGGATGGAATATGGCAAAGATGCTCAAAAACCAAAGTATGTACAATGTACAGCAGCTGAAAAACTGCTCAGGACCAACAAGAGACTCATAAACAACTATTACAACACAGAAAAACAGTTGTGCATCAACAAAAATGATTAAGAGTCAAGGGTATGTAACATTTTGAACAGGGTAATTTTTTTATTAATTCAGTTATTATTTTCTGTGGGTACATATTCTTATTAGCACGTATGAATGTATATAAATATATATATAATAGACAGTTGTAACTTGCACATCCCTAATCACTGTGTGTGCTCATGGCTTTATATCTACTTCAAGTAATCAGAAATACAGGTAGTACTTAAAGTTTTACTTTTCGGTTCAATGCAATATTACAATGTTCTAACCTGTAGCAGAGGGATGAAATCTTCTTGTTCCAGGTAACTGCAGCCTGGTTTGGCCAGCAAGTAAATAAACCTGGATGCATCATCATAGCAGCTGTGTAATAACCTGTGAAGAAATATTAGGGCAAAAACTTTCAATTGGATGCTATACTAGGCTATAAAGTGCTTTATTTAATGGAAAGTGAGATATGTGCGGACACTTACTTTCTCCATGTTGCAATGAATGAGTGAACAGAAACAAAACCTGTCCTCTCTCCACCAGCGCAAATAAACATTGGTGATTTCCAATAGAGGGGACACCCACAAGCCTGTGAAAAGAAACACATGAATATGCTGCTTTTATTGTATTTTAAAATGCGCTATCCATTATGCTTAGTCACAAAAAATAAATCTAAGCAGTATATAACACATTTTTATTACTTCTGTAAAAATAGCTTTATTTAAAGATAAATCATTTAGATAAATCATTCTAAATGATAAGATGCTCTGTGAGAGTCCAAATATCTGATTCTTAAAGCATAAATGTCAGGATGGGTTATTCTGACGATATTTCTTCATTTTATGATACGGTTTATATAATATTCAAACAGTGAGAAGATAAAATAGGATGTTGTTATGAGATGGCATCCATCATGATGCTGTGGCAATACAATTTGGCAAGCACATCTGCGGATGAGGACTTTGTAAAGCAAGTGTCAGTTTATATATTCAGAACTGTCAATCCAACAGTTCAGAGATTATGAATCTCATAAAAACAAGTCGCAATTCATATGCACCTTTGCTATCTTCCCCATTTCATAAATGTCAGCTTTCTCCTCCTCAAACTCTGTGAAGGCCGCCTCGATTTTGGCAATGGCCTCGTCATAGTTGGCTGCACAGTTTGGAAGGCCTTTGGGGAAGTAGAAGCGTGGAATGTTTATGGAGGAGGGTGGGGGAGTGACCACTACTTTGGCTGGCGGAGGGCTGGGCGGCCGTGGGGTTGGCGAAGAGGGTGCAGGTGCTAGAGTTGGAGGAGGTGTTCCAGGTTTCTTCTCAGGCTGGATCTATTGAGAGACATAGAAAGAGACAATTAGAGAAATTACCTCTATGGGTTTCACAATTTTTAGGCCAAGTTGTATATTGATTATCATCAAAGACATTCAGGCGAAGACGATGAAATGACTGACATTCTGAAAAAAGACAAGCTAACAACAAAATTCAGCTGAAGATGTGCTTGAAGGAACAGTGAATACGGGAAATGCTGCTCGGAGATGCACATACAAATGATTAATGACTACCCAGATGTCGCATGATGTGTTATTACCATGCAAACAAAGCTAACCGCATCCTAGAATTTTTTAAGTCGTTCATATTTGCATGAGAAGATGTATAAGTAAGAACCATTTCAAAAATGACTTCAACCGGTACTGAGAATATTGAGAAAATATCAAAGCAGCAGCACATATTGTTTTATATTAAGTCTGCATACTTTCAAAAGTGTTTACTTCAGCATCATCTTCAAGGTCTGCAGATTATTTTAAGTATATGTAGCAATATGTAATGTCAAATGAAAGCAAATATCATCTTCAAAGTTTTCCATGACTGCCTAATCTTTAGCTATGTTTTGGAGAACTTTGTGTGAAATTTTCTCCCGGTACTTGCTGTGCAAGGATGCTGTGTGATCAATGTCATGATAACGTATTCACAGTGATGAAGTGAGGTGGATTATCAGTAAAACCATAGCCGGCCCCATCAACTTTCCTGCTGATGTAATGACAAGAACTCTTCAGCAAAAATAAGACAGATATGTTCCATCTAACCTCACCGCTCTCACCAAAACAAGCCAAATACTTCATTTCAGGGGATCTGTTTCCACCTATATTTATTTCTTGATGATCTAATGGTGAAGTGGAATGATTTGTGCTCAGCTCTCTGTGGACTGGATAAATGATTGGGACATTTTGCATGGTGCTCCAAAACGCTGTATGCACACGGTCTAATTCACAGGCCCGACACTGACAGCTGATGGCCATTTACTTCATTCTTTTCAGACGGGACCTTGCAGCACCAAGGTTAAACTTCTAATAACAAGCTGTGGAAATGTCTAACACATTCTATACATAGTCTTGGCATACTGTTCTTATTCTGGTCTCTGGGCAAAACCCTAGAGTCACAGTGCACACCTAAGGCAGCTTATTTCTGAACAGCACAGTCTTACTGTCAATCAAACAGAAAGCGAGCTGTTGAAGTGTGACTGAATTTTGGAGAACTCCACAGCAAGCGGGGCAGGCCTGCACGGACGTATTGAAGAGAGCAGCTGTGGCCCAAGCCCATTCCGTCCAATCCACTTCCTCCCCCCTCTTCGAAGCTCCTGTACGCAACACTTGGACACTGTATTCCTGCCCTGCCTCACCCCCTTCCACTGTGCTATTAATAAACACTTTGGTATCTGCCTGTGAATAGTTTGTCTTGTCTGGCATGTGAGAGTTAGACACGGCATTCTTTGCTCAACTACAGAGGTTGGCTACTGACCTGGGCTTGCTGGAAAGACTTGAGCCTTTTCTTGAACCGTGATGGAAGAACAAAGTCACAGCCTCGAGCCAAAAAGGCCAGTTCTCCCCGCAAGTCGGGATCCTCCCTTAACGAGGCCTCCTTGATCATCATATTGGCAATGTCAAAGGATTCAAAAAATAAGAACGGAGAAAAAAAAACCCCAAAAAGAAAAAGGACAAGCTATTCCTACAATACGTCCTAAGGAGGATCAGCTTCCGTTTAAGAGCTCGCAGACAACTCCGTTCTGGCCGAAACACGCTTTCTCCCAGAGGTCCGCTCACTTCAAACTCTCAACTCCAGGCTTTGTCCAGGGATGCAAGGTGGATGTGTTTTGGGGTACAGAGCAACTCCTAGAATCGTGCCTGCTGCTGTGACGGCTGGAATCCAGGAGCATTGTACCAAAGAGGCCAGGCCGCCAGCCTCCTGATTGCTTTTCGAAACTACAAAACAAAATCTTAACTCAAGTCCATAGCCAACGGGTTCCCAGTCCTGCGAAACATGAGCCGCTCTGGGGTCTGCCTCCCGGTCCAGTCCTCTCTCTCTCTCTCTCTCTCAGTGCCCGTCCTGTCCTGATGAGCAGGGGGCTGAACGCACCAATACGGAGAGAAGGGGGATCAGCTGTGTCAAATGTCCGTATGGGTGAGCAAGTTGTATTATGGGAATGGAAGCCCCCTCCCATCCCCAAACAGAAAGGCTAAAGTTAGCCAGTGCACAGATGAAGTGCAAATTGCTCGATCAAGACTTTGTTTACGTGCAGAGGAAGGCAGAGAGAGAGGGAAGATAGCTTAGAGGGCCAGGCCCCTGCGATATTCGGCTCCTGAGGGTTCATGGGGTGCACTTGGGGAGTGGAGTAATAGGACGAGTCAGAAATGTTCTAGAGCACTGCACCCACAGCATAATAACATTAATGTCTGGAGTGCACAGAGCTTCCTCTCTGCTCTAGAAAGTTTCAAACTAACCGACAAATGAACTTCATACTCGAGTCAGGCGATCCACGACTGGTGCTCTACGAGAATAATAGCCCTGATGAGTCATGTCACTGCATCAACAACTCAACAAGCAAAGTGTGTACTAAATCATCTTGATCTACTGACATCAGTAAACTGATCACGGATAAACTTAAAAATGCCGTATTGCTCTACACTTTGACTAAATGACTTTGGCAAAATCACTCTAAATCAGTTATCAATTCGTTCTTTAATTGTAAATTAGCAGGAGCTGTATATTCAACAGACACAATAATTGTTCCTATAAATCAGTTTGTTCTTGACCTTTGTGAATCCAACTATAATCGAAGGCTCCATGATTTTACCAGATGTTTGTGTATTATTTGCAAATAAACAAATCTATATTTATCATATTGTCATTTGACATGATTTTTTAGGCCTAGAAATCACACTTTTAAAATCAGACTGCCTCGTATATCCTTAAAAGACAGTGGCAAAAAAGCAGTTGTTAGAAATTAGTAAATAAATTTGTAAAAAATATTGCATTTGAAATCATATCGTGTTTAAAATAGGGATGCACTGAAATTTTCCAAGTGAAAAGACTATCGTATATAGTAGAAATTGTACCGATCAATGATGTGACGTGATCAAATAGCAACCAGTATATGGAGGTGTGCACTCTATTATGCAACATACTGGCAGCGTAAAAGCATTTAAAACTGTCCCAGAAAAATCATTACAAGCACCAGCAGCAAGAGACTGTTTAGTATTGCATTGCATGTCTTCGATGAAAAGAGGAAGGGGTGGTTATTGCTGGTTACTGTATGATGATTAAAACTGCAAAATGGCCTTAAACAGTTAAATAAACTGCATTTATAACATTCACAAAGTGTTGAAATTGGGATCTGTAATATTTTCTATTATTTTAAAAGCTTCTGTTTATAAAGGTTGCAAGGGGTCTCAAAAATTTTATTAACATTCATTTTAAGTTAAATTGTGCTCTGTTGGTATAGTGTCTGCTAGAATGTTAAAACTTGTTCAAGTTTATATATTTTTAAATGTTGTTTTGTAATTGACTGGGTTTTTTTTTATACAAGCAAGACAAAATTTGACCATGATCCACACTCACATAAAATGATCTTTCATTTTCATTTTTTTTCATTTTATTTTACATACAAATCACTAGTAGGACAAAGATACAGACATTTTTGGCTCAAATGCCTTTTTCAGCCCCTTCTTCTTGAGTGTGAATCATGGTCTTGTATAAAAAGTGATCCAATATCATTGCAAGAACAAGCAAAAAAAGAGCATGGTACAAATTTTTTTTTTTTTGGTGAATCCCCAACTTTAGGCCCCCCTTGGATGTTTGCTGAGGCCCTCCAGTGGGCCCCGGCCCTCTTATTGAGAGCAAATGCCATAGATGCATTGATTTCTACAGTATCTTGCGTTGACAATTTGACCTAATCCTGGACTCTTTACTTTTTTCAATCTTAACTCAGAGTTGTTATCATAGGAACAGGTCCATTAGCTCAGCCCTGTTCAGCAGCAGATTTAATAAAAACCTACACTGTGGCTATAGAAGTTGATACTGGACATCTGTCCTGTATGTTGATACTTTGTAATTAGAGCACCTTTTTGACGTAGGAAAAATAATTTCATATTTAAATACATGAATACAAACTGTATGTCTACTTCAAGGGCAAAAAGCATGAGGAAAAAAAAACTCACACTCCTCATTCTCATTCTGTGCTTCTCTGGGATCAAGCCCATGTTTGCATAAACAGTCCTTAACTGCTTATCTATCACACATTATACCTGTGCGAACTAGAAAACAGAGAACTAAAAAGGTATAGTGACACCTAGTGTCTATGGTTATAAATTATCCAATGGCTATCTTTCCAGAAATTCACACTTCGTGGTGTGTGGGTTATATTGACAGACAGCTGTGTTAATCAGCGCCATGTTTACATTTTATCTGCACAAATAAACCAATGAACTTTTCAAGAAGAAGGAAAAAAAAAAAGCTGTGGTAATGGAGCTGATCTCTTTGCGTAACTAAGCTCTAACGCCCAGCAGATCTTCTCCCCTTTCCTTTAAGCCTTATAAATAACACCCGCTGTACAGGAGGCCTCCTGACATTTCAGCTGTACATAGCAATCCCAGCATTCCCTGTTCTGTCTCCGGCAGCTGTTAGGAGAATATCAAACGCATCAAGATTCCTATGTGGGCAGGGCAGAGGGGCATAAAGAGGCCTGCCTGCTGCTAACACCATTAGCCTCATCTAGTGCATAGACAGGCCTTTGGAGGTGCAAAGGTATGCATGCACAGTTCCAAGTGCATGTAATGAAATACTTATTCTTGTGTAGGCCAATTCTTAGGCCGAAAAACAAACCTGCTGTAAATAGAACATTAATGAACTTATCTTCCATGAAACAAGTAACCTCAGAACCAGATTATAGTTAGCATGCTTCTGACTCATACTGTATTCTAGCAAACTAGAGATTTAGTATGGAAAATGACGCAGGCCGAACTCGAACCTGCATTCCCACGGGAGAACAACTCCCATTATGGCTCTTGCACGAATGCACGATACGGCTGCACCACGGCAAGGCCTGTAGCTACAAATTCTAGTCCTCCATCTTTTTTAAGTAAAGTTCAGACAGGGACAAGTCTTGGTGGATGGTTCACTTGTGCCAACATGCTGCACGATGATGCTCGTGTGGACAATACAACTTTAGATCACGTTTAAGTCATTATTACAAAACTGAATATCCTCTGGATTAAAGCCTTTTCATCTCTATTAGCTCTTTATTTTGTTTGATTTTTGTATTGCGATTACCTTCTGTTCTGTATCGCTCTCTTTTATTGGTTCTTACATATTTTATTAATCTCTTGTGATCGGTCGTCTGCAGTGAATCAAAATGTTAAGTTTACTAATGTCCACTATAAAAAAATTTCCCTTCGGTGAAAACGCAAAGCTAGTTTTTAAGTGATGGCATTCATAAGCACCGTCTTGTACCATGCAGTTTTTTGCTGTTTCTTGGCACGTGTGTTACGTGACGTTTACTTTTCTGTTTCTTTACACAAAACTGGTTTTATATGATTTTGGATTTTAGACTGTATTTTTTTTTATGGCTATAAAATGGGTTTCACATTGGCTTTTATAGGCAATAATGCAGTGTTCATTCTTAGAGTAATACCTTTTTTGCAATAAATATTTGTGGTGATTGTCATGAATGAGCAGCAATAATCACAATGCTTCCCAGCAGATGGGCCTTGTGTTCCACTTAACAGGCCAAACGAATCATGTGAGCTACTACAAGAGGATCAAGCATGCACTGTATAAAGTAGTATGAAGAATCCTGGGGCTTGTATATTTTTAGTTGATTACATTTCTTGCGAAGTCATGATGCCTGACAAATCACGGCAGAATGCCAAGAAACACTAGGGCAGGCCAAGGCTTTAATGTCCCCTGCTGAAGAACAATATAAATACAGGAGTGTCACCTTGCCTGATGGGGGCCTGTGGAACCAGCAGCACTTGTTCTGAATCCAGGGTTACATTCTGAAGACCTTCACTAAGTTCCCCCTCCATTGTTTGCATAACTATTTTTTATATTGCGGTATCCTTGACGCCAAGCCTTGTACAGTGCTGTCTGAGAAATGCATAATGTCTAAATGTGATCAGAACAGCTGGAATATTCCAGAGCACAGGTAATAATAAATACATGCACTACCAAACAAAACGTTCGGGACTGGTAAGATATTTAAACTTATTCTCCCGAGGGTGCATTTAATAAATATTTTATATAAATATATATAGTGCCACTATTATGAATTTTTGAAAATGACAATGTATAACACAGTTCTAAGTGAATGAAAACATCTGAATGTGCACCATGAAGTTATTTTCTCTCAAAAGAGTCGACTCTGAATTATCGAAACAAATCGTTTCTAAATGAGTCCCAAGCCATTTCATAGTGACGCACGTTTCACTTTGTTTTAGCCAGTACGCTCAGTGGCCCTGCTCTGTCATTTTTGGTCAAACAGATAAGAGTAAGCTAATACACCTTTAGAATCTGTAAAGACTATCTGTAAAGATTTTTATTTGTATGTATTTACAATTACAACAAAACATTGCGCTTTTGTAAAATAATGAAAGCAAACAGGATGCACTTTCTGCTACCTCAGTCTCTGTGAACCTTAACGCAAAACTCCATGTGTATGTCTTTGCTTCAAAGATGCAATTAAACAATTAAACAATTCAAATGGAAAATAAATATGTAATCTTGATTATGTAATCCATAACATGCATACAGGTGCATCGCTATTCAGTGTCACTGACTAGACAAAAGCACTAGTTTATCAATGAATTGTTAAAATATTACTGCAGTCTCCTTACTGTTTTTCCACTGACACAATCATAATCATTAGATCTGCCGGTGTGATATGGCAAACTTTATGCGTGTGAAGCAATGAAGGCAATTAACGGCTCTTTAGTTGGGGACAGCTTTATTGAGTTTTAGCAACTATCGGCCTTATTTCAGAAATCATTCTAATGATCTGCTGATTTGGTGCTCAGCTGTTAAGCTGCTAAATATATCTATGGAAACTGTGACTCTTTTTCTTAAATATTTGAAAAATTAACAACACAAGTCTGTTACTTTTGAATCATTTAATAAATACACGTAAACATAAAACCAATAAATACGTTTATAAACACTTATATTATTAATATATTATGTGTGTACTTTAAATAATAAAAAATAAATCATAATATAAAAATAGAAATGCATCATGACATATTACAGGTAAATATTTACTGTAGATAAATAGTCATGGCCTATCTTTGGATGTATTTAGTGGGGCATCATTATGAAACAGTTTCTGGGTGCTAAAGGAGAGACGGGCTTGTCGATGCTAGCAAACGACTGGATTCGCTGAGACCAGCAGAGCTGTGCAACACTGGGAAATCCTATGAGCAAGAAGAGTTCATGCACGGCCCTCCCCTTCAGCTTCAGAATCACACCTGTCTGCCTGCTTATGCCAGCCAGCTTGTTCTAGGACGTGCTGTAACAGTGCCCGGGCCTCTCGATGGCTCTACAGGTGCTGAGTATGTTCTTGCACTGACAGGAGCCAGGCTCATCACACCTGTCTCCTTCCCATCATCCCGGACACTCCAGCACCACGCTGAGTCTTCAATTAACAGCCATTCCGCTCCACGGGATTCCAGAGCTATCACAGTGCTGTACGGGTGTCATCCGTCCACTGCCATGACCCATCAAAATGATCTCCTTAACCTTTACAAGATAGTTTTCCACTACAAGAGCACTGGCTTTCTAGGATTTGGAAATACTTATGGTTTATCGCTCCTAATGACACTCAAATAGTCAAATAATCGGAGAATCTGTTGCGTTTGTGGGAATAATAATGTTTTCATTCCATCAATTTTCAGCAGGTCTCAGTTGCGCAGTGTTTGGATGCCATTGCCAGCCGAAGCCCAGTCCACCCCTCTTCCCCTGCACACCGCTTGCGTTATGCCATCACAATGTGCGATTGGCACCAGCGATGTGACGGTACTAAGTACTTTGGAGCAATCAAAGGGTCCTCTTCACTTCAAATACTAAGAAAAAGTGCATAGCTGCCTGAAAGCAGTTATTCAGAGTTTAATTTCAGCTTTCAAAGCTATGCTTAGTGTTTTGATTTATGGCACAGCAAGTGCAGCACATGCCTGTGAGACTGGGGGAGGATGGGGCACATAGGAGGTGCACAGTTATATTAGATCCTTACTGAAAGTGAGGAGACGTGAGAAGACTGTGCCTGCATTTCAGAGCTAGACGCAAAGAGCGATAGGGATAAAGAGGGAAATAGACAGAGTGACACAGAGTGACATATTAAGAAATGTGAAAGACTAAAGAGTCATAACTGACAATAAGTGACAGAGCAATAGAAAGAGATACAGAGAGAAAAATACAGAGTAGGCAGACAGAGTTAGAGAGAGACAGGACTTCACAGGAGGGGGAAAAGAGAAAGTAATCTAAGGCTAAGTTTACAGTGGCGCTTTTACATTTTTAAAATGCATAACTTTTACTACGGTTACGTCTGTCGTTTACACTACTCCTACTCCTTACACTACTGCAGACCTCGTAGTCTGAAAACACTGGGGTTGCATTTTAATGTAAATTGAGTTAAACGTAGACTTTTGAAAAAAGATGGAATGGCTGTCCACATTTGCTCTGCGACGTCCGTGTAAACAATAACATCATGCTTGTTGTTGTACCCAAAGATATGTATAAGCAGATTCCCCAATGAGTTTTCGGTTGTGGAGCAATTTTAACACAGTTTTAAAATGAAAACACACTAGTGTAAACAGTGGCTAAGAGATACTAGCCCATTTCACCTATACACACTTTACTGGCAAATTACCTTTTAAAAATACCAGAAAACAAAAAGGATTTTGAAATTCAAAATTCAACAGTTCTGGGCCAATCATATCATTTTGACGCAGATGACAAATTACTCTGTGATGTAGTTGAGTTTAAAGCCGTCATACGATGTCTCTGGGCCAAAAGCAGCTGCATGAATGTGAACGTTTGACACAAAAATGAAAACATCAACACAAACACTGATTATTAACACGAGTATTACCCTCCATGTTTGCAAACACAATACTGAGAGGCACAGCCATTCAGACATCAATTTCTGGTTAATGATGCCATAGATTTTACCGATAATTTAAAACCGATTTGTGTAATGCTTTGTTGTTAAAATGATGGAACATCTGTTTTTTTAATTAACCAGTAAAGTTGTTACAGCAATTTTTTGCCACTTTATTGGTGTTACTGTGTGAAAGAGGCTGCTGAGTGAAGCAACTTTCACTTTTTGATTATTCATCTGTTTTACTTTTTGTCCTGTAATGCGCAAAATTTATAAAATCTCATGCTAATAAAATCGGAATTTGGGAGAGAGCAACAGAGATGGAAAGAGAGTGACAAATGGGCAGACAGAAAAAGAGAGCCAGTGACAGGTTGACCAAAAAAAAGAGAATGACAGAAAAAGAGAGAGAGAGAGAGAGAGAGAGAGAGAGAGAGATATAAAAAAAAGTGACAGATGGACAAAGAAAGCAGGAGACAGACAATCAAAGTGCAAAAGACAGAAAGTAAAAGATAAATATATAGAGAGTAAAAATAGCAAGAGACAGATATAAACAGACAGAAAGAGCGACAGACAAAGAGAGTCAGTGACAGATAGAGAGACAGTGACAGACAGACAATCATGTCTTTAATTCACTAAAAATATCCACACATTGCCTTTAAACACAGGAAGTTCTGAATCCAATAAAAGTGTCAAGGGAATGTTAGGGTCACGGCACCATATACTTTCAAACCCTTCAGGTAATAACTAGTCAGAGACCAAGCTGTAATGCAACCATCACAGGCATTGCATTACATCATCATTAATGCACTTCAGGTATTATATAACGCGATTTGCAATTTCTTTAATCAGATTTATTAAAAGTACTGTACTATAAAGTATCCTGGTCTATTCTGAGTTATATAATAACACAACCATCCTGTTAATATCAACACTATCCTTTTAGCCTTTCACACAGTATTAAAGCAAACTGGTGTTCATAGCACATAAGCCAGTCTCTACACATATAACTCTGTTATATCATGTTGAACCCAAACAGTTGGAGTGACTGGGGGCAGATGGCAGAGGCCGTCTATCTCACTTCAATGCAGTACAGAAAGAGAGCACCAGGACCGGGCGGCCCATCTCGTCCTCACCCCCACCTCGCCTCGCTCGCTTTGACGCAGGAGCAACTGCCATGTGTGTAAAATGATCTCCAAAGATAAAGCTTCTAATTTGCAGTTTATTTCTGCAGCAGGCACTGGGCAGACTTTAGAAACACATACAAATACCCTACCCCCACCGCATACACTCCAAAACACACACACACACACACATCACTGTTTGAATCTGAGCACTTGAAAATAGAAGTGCCAAATGCCATCACCATAGCGATAACCCTTTACCTGGACTTCTGAGAGCCTGTGGAATGTGGGGGCATGAAAGGGGCCTTATTTCCTCACACACACTCGGCAGAGAGCTGAATTGAGGAAGTGGATTTTATGAGGGCCTATTCTATTCTGAGCTGGATTTCCTCTATGAAAAGCCACACAGTGGAGCCACTGAAAAAAAAAGTGCCATTAAATAACAGCCCACAAAGGCTGGAGCGCACGGAGGATGGGGCAGATCTTTAAACAGCATCATATTCAAAATGATCTTCAGTTAAAACATATGACTTTATTTACAATCAAAACCAGACAGGACGTTAAATCAACCACTTAGGTTGCGGAAGTCAAATGTAAAAAACTAATTTGTAAACATTCATAAATTAAGTAACATTTTTAACATGTCAAATACATATTTAGTTTATAGATATACTTTATACATACACAACTACATTTATAATCTTCTGTATCAATATGCAGTGTTTTTGTTTAAAAAAGTAAATTACAATTTTGGATAAAAAAACAATCCTCAACACATAAATTATCTTAATAATAAATTAGTGCTGTCAGCTGCAAACAAAATAAAGTTTTTGTTTACACAATATGTATGTGTACCATGTATATATTTATTATGTCTATATAAATGCATAACATACCTGTATATATTTAAGAAAATATGTACTAAATTTATTTATCTTTAATATAGATTATAATAAATATACATGCATTTGTAAATACATGTAAAGATTTTTAAATATGTACTGTGTGTGTATTTATATATAAATATACACAGTACACACACACATTATTAAAATATTTTTTATTTTATTGGATGTGATTAATCATTTAAAAACACTAATAATAATGATGATGATTATTATATTTGTCTTGTTTTTGTTGTAATAATGATTATTACTATTAATAAATATTCATTGATCTATAAAATAAATATTAACATTAATAATTAAGTGAAATGCATTTCATATTGTACATTAAATATTTTTCACAATGCATAGATTACTCGTAAAAAAAAAACACATTTCAGTTTGCAATAAACTATGTATTAAATATTTACAAAAGGATTTTCAGTAGAGGCCTTTCTGTGAGACCTTTCTACTAAATAAATTATTATATCAATTAATAATAATAACAAAAGTTTAGTGTTTTTAAATAAAGTATATATTTTGATACTTTAATTAAAGACTGCTGGTTGGAACGTAGCGAAACATCGCAGATGTTATTAGCGATGTGAATTATCTGGCAGTACAGTACACTTCCAAGATTAGCCGAACACTTGGTAATTGTGTGAAGTGACATGAACATGCAAATGATTGTTGCAAATGATTTGTGGTGGCCTTGTGTTTGTGGCTCTTGCTCAATGCAGTCTCCACATACTGTTGTTTACCACTTGGCTGCCATCTATTTCAGGGCAGTTCAGAGCAGCCTTAAGGTGCTGGCCAAAGGCTCTGCTCACGTTTTTTACAACCAAATAAGCTAAGGGCCTGAAAACTAAAGGCAGACGAGCAGTGAAACCGTAAAGGTCTTTATATTCCCGAGTTAAAGGGATAATTTGCTCTAAAACTACAATTCTGTAACTAATTACTCCCGCTGTTGTTACAAACCCATTTATCAATTTTGAGCAATTAATTACAACATTTTCATTTTTGGTGAACTATGCCTTTAAGGAAGTCTGTATCGAGTAGCTTAACTACTGTATATACGCCATCAAATTATACACTTTTCAATTATTATATTCATATACATAAACTATCAGAGTTCCTGTAGTTTTATAGCATGTACTTTACAACAAATTTCTTTACCCTTTTAGTATTATGTTCTGTACAGCTATGCAGTTTTATATTAAAAATACATTCCCTGACATGCTACATCTCCCATTTAGCACTGCCCTTTGACTTCTAGATTTATGACAACAAACAGGAAAGATACACAATTTAAAATTGGTTTATATGTTACCTTTAAGCCATGTGCACTGACTGTCCTAACCAGCAGATGGTGGTATGAGCTCACAACATGTGCTTAAGTTAAAATGGCAGTTCACCCCTTAGATTTCCGATATGATTATCTTCTAAACATATTTTAAAGAATGTTGGAATTCATTTATGTTTCACATATACATTTGGAACAACATTTCTGCACCACTAGGGGCTTCATATCAATAGAAACATTTTTGAAAATGTAACAATTTGAACTTTAACTAGTGCATTTGAAAGTTTCACAGGCACATTCATACAGGTTAAAGACTTTAAAGAACAAACAATGTGACAACAGTTCAACCGAAATATTCCAACTATCAATCAACCCATGTCAATAACACCCGAACTGAACACAGAGGCTTTGAAATATGATGCTTCTTTCTCACCTCACATAGTCAGTGCCACATTTGAAGAGGTTGTCAGACTTGTTAAAACCCTTTTAAGCTATGCCGTTTACCACCCAGGAGACACAAGGTCGCGATCCCGGGGATTCCAAAATGTCTCATCTGCTCACACACTCTGTCCATTAATCATTTCACTGTTTGCCAACTCAAATAAAATAGTTAAGGAACTTTATGCATTTCATTTTACGTGGATAAAGGATCAGAGAGAGCTGCATTGCGTCATCTCTCATTTTCTGTCCCCGTGAGCTTTAGACAGCAGATATATGTTATAGTTAGGGTAATACAGACCGAGGGTTCTGGGGAGATGGAATCTGTGATGACGATTAAGCTCTTATTGGCCCACACCTCCCAAATGCCCTTGACTGCACTGGATCACAGGCGGAAAATACACTCAGGAGTGACTAACGGCAACAAATGTGGCTTATTGGAAAAAAGACCTTGTGATGCCAGGCAAACATTTGTCTTTTTCCATACATATGCTGTGTTCACGCTATGTTTATGTTGTGAGGTCTCCATTAAACACTAGATGGCAGACTGTAGTTGTTGAATGAAACTGTATAAACACTAGAATGGAAGAACACTCAAAGACTTTTGGGTATCCATATGCTTTTGGACTTTTTTTTGAAGTGGACTTAATGCTAGGAATCCATGCAGTCAACGAGTCAGATTTACAGTAAAATAATGTGGTTAATGGAGGTCATCGGCGCTCAATACTTTCAAACTTGAGTCAGAGTAAATTATCCATGCTTGAATGAATATTTCACTCACTCTCTTCAGGTCTGGCTAGTCATTATCAGAGGATTAAAAGGATGGGAACATATGGCTCCTCGTGTCAGTAGTGGCCGTCTCACTGCAAACACCCTTGGATCAGATTATCTAGTTTGGTGCTCGGAGAGACCTTACTTTCCATTTCCCTTTTGTCTTGTGCTCTTTTCTCCCCCTCTACTCACTCCCACTAGCAGCACCAGCTGTAAAAACACCCACCAAAGTCAGAACTTAGAGACATGGATCTCCCCAAAACACTGTGACAAAACACTAATCACAGAGACAAAACGCTGACAAAATCGAAGGGCTTCCTTTTTGGATCGCCACCGACTTCCTGGTGCCGTGATTTTGAGATCTCTATAGTAATAGGGTCTGTACTATACGAAAGCAAATTTCAGTCATTCATCACTAATTTTATGTATTGCGACAAAAAGTGACCGTGACTATGACGAGGTTCTTTATTATGAGATGAGAGTCCATTAAAACACTGCTGCCTCCAGAGCTCAATGAGCTGATAAAATCTGCCATTAACACTGTTCTGCAGTTTCTGGATTCAGCTGGCCTGTATTCATTGTCTCTTAATAAGCACTTGTGCTGAGCTTCAGGCATTAAAAGCGACATTACTCTGATTACTCGAATGCAGGGCACATGGGAAGTCTGGAAGGTTTCATAACTCCATTAGAAATGTGATTTTTGTGATTTACACAGTTCACAGGATAAATGAATAATCTCTTGGATGACTTCCAGACAGCATATTAAAGTGAAAAGCTCTGCCTGACTACTGGACACCCTGTGACATTCTATCAGTCCTATAAGGGCCTATATGTAACTAAATACAGTGTTTTTTTAATTAATCATTTGAAATGTAGGTCTCTTATTCTCACCAGGGTACATTAATTGGATCAAAAATACAGTAAACAGTAGGAAAAAACTGAATTGAAAATACATTAAAACGTTATTCCTATGAGTTTTCAGAAGTTACTATAGTCTTCAGTGTCACATTTTAGAAAGATTTTGTTGCTTTTTCTAAGAAAAGCACTTTTTATTTTAATGAGCTCAATACATAATACACCAAACACAAACGGAACGGAACCACTTGTGCCTCAATGTTTTTAAATGCTGACATAACACATATCCTACTAAAACAGAACTTTCTTAAACGATATTTCAAAACAGTCCTTCTGACAAATAACAGGAAAAATAACAATATTTGATCCTCTCCCAATAAACCAGGCTCAAAAACTCCTTCATCCATCCCATCAGACTGTTCACGCAACCAGTAGAAGACAAACCGTTCAAGACTATGAATGAGCAACAGTTTCATTGTTCAAATAGGAAGCCACTGTTCAATGCTGATGGTCATGCTACAGGAAGTAACACAGAGCTCCCGTTTGTCTTCTCAAATCTCCATGCCAGCTTGAGGACTTAAGCAGCCCCCAATACAAATGGAGGCTTAAGTACTGTGTTAGCACATCCCCTCAGACATCCCAAATCCTGAGAAAAAAAAAATCCCGAGGGCTGGGAAAAGCTTGGATGTCAATCAGTGTTTTCTATCAGTGCTTAAACTGATACACGCTGTTGATTCAGGAGGCTGTTGTCTTGTTGCCATGAACTTTTATGTTACTTTGTAACAGAGCTATAACCTCCTCCGTTACTTTTTTGTATTGGAAACCCTTCTCAAATAGCAACAGGCAGTGATTCACAGGAGGATGTTGTACATAAGGGGGTTTCTTGGCTCAGACCTCTGGTGTGATTTCATTTCCTCTCAGTACAAGACAGCCATGCTGGTGATGTAATTCCCTACTGACCCTATGCAAACAATTCTAGCAAATAAAAAAATGGACACAACAGGCACACAGGCAACTTCACTCACTGTTTTCATTTTTTTGCCCTTGAGGGAGTGAACAAAGAAACACTGCTGTCACTTGTGATCAAATTTTGAGTGATTCTGACTGTGAAAGACCAAAA
This sequence comes from Puntigrus tetrazona, assembly GCF_018831695.1. Lineage (NCBI taxonomy): Eukaryota > Metazoa > Chordata > Actinopteri > Cypriniformes > Cyprinidae > Puntigrus > Puntigrus tetrazona. The sequence goes on along the minus strand of NC_056700.1, from coordinate 11,758,311 downwards.
TGTACTTTCACAGACTGCCAGGTGTTACAGACTGAGTGTTCAGGTGTACAAACTGAACTGTGTGAGAATTTAATGAAATTCTAATCCCCCATCATTATCATTCACATACCACTTTGTTTTTTGCTCCTTGTTTTTCCAGGTCTCCTGTTGCTCTTGGTTTCGCGCAGGTGTGTTAATTGCAGTGATTTGCTTATTCTCTTGATTAACACATTTTGCAGAAGGAAAAATCACTGCGATCAATTATGCATCACCAAAACGTTGTTCTTTGCTCATTTTAACCTCCTTTAGAAGAATTGATAAAATCTCAGATATCTGAGAACTCATACTACAATAGTAAAGGAATAATACCAAAAACAACATTGCCTTATAGCAATGTTTTTATTTAGACAGGGTTGCTCTCCCCAAAGTCCTCAAACAATGCGTTTTTAAAACTATCTTATAACATTTCTTGACTTGGTTTTCATCAAAAACAGTCAGGTAGCTAGGTACCTTTTTTCAACCTGGGGTGTTAGTTTTGAGTTTTTTATTGCAGAGTAACCTGTGTATACGTATCATTTTGATTCTCCATTTCATAATCCATTTAAATGCTAAACGAGGGCACTCTGGAGTTTCTCTTCACTGCATATAACAGATGTGACATGTTGACCCACTCTCAATGAATGCAGCCTGGCCAGTGGTGACCCACAGTGGTGTGTCTGTGGCTCTGAGCATGACTAGTTGGCTTGAGCTCTTGGAAGAGATACTTCTGATTTATATTGACTGTAACACTCTTATTGCCAAGCAGGGTGTTCCCTGTCACCATGGAGATTAACAGCACTTCCTGACAGGTGCAGTGAAGGACATATTGCCTTGTCTGCACCATGCGGCCACACCAATAGGACAAGGTCTTTAGTCCAACATGGTCAGAGCTGTCTCTAGGCTAAGAGGAAGAAGGTTTAACATGCAGGCCTCAAATCAGCCAACTTGCAGATAATTAGGTCAAACCAGCTGCTAATTGTGCTGAATTATCACTGCACCATCAATATTTCAGTTATTCTCACAAAACCATCCCTATGTTTATGACAGACATTAAAACGAAAAATTTTTTTTTTAATTATTTTATCTAAAAGGTTTAAAATAAAAACATTAAAACTAAAACCAAATGTATTTAATTATACAAGTGGACTCATTGCGTTACAGTGCTAATATTTAAAATGGATAAATCAATCAAAAAATTAAAAAGAAATGAAAATGTCATCACAAGGAAAACAAATAATGATTTATTTAATGAAATCCGAGAGCTTTCTGACGCTGCATAGAAAACAATGCAAATGAACCATTCCCAGACACAGAAACGTAATAATAATAATAAAATAGTCCATGTGACATCAGTAGCTCAACTGTACTTTTACAAAGCTACAAGAATTTTTTTTTGTACACAAAGAAAACAAAAAAATAAAATAATGTGTTTATTTAACAGTTATTCTTTTCTTTCTATGTTTCTGGGTCTAGGAACATTTCGGTTACATTACTGTCTATGGAGGGATCTTGCAGGTTTGGAATCTTCATTTTTGGGTGAACCATCTCTTTAAGTGTCAAAACAAAATGTAATTTTAAAATCAGTATAAGTTACATTTCTAATTTAAAAATAAACAAATTATGTTTTAAATGATGCCAAAGGTGCACAGTTACATATCCAATTATCAACAAAAAGAAGAATTTTGATTTTGTGGGAATATTATAGTGAACTGATTTTCCTGATTTCTAAAGTCTTATGGGCAAAAGTGTGTGCAAATTAAGCTAGTGTTCACAACTCACTTAACAACCCAGCAAAGACTAATTTCATTTACTTTCACCTTCATCTTCACCTTCCAGGCCTATATAAAGTCCTTAGTTCAGAAGTTTCACCATGACGCACATGTGAAACCAAGAACCAGAGAGAAGCAGTAAATAAGCAATCTCAAGAGAGATGCACTAGCCCCAGCATCCGGAGCAACAGATTACCCTGTCAGCACAGAGACAGAGGCAAGGAGTCCTAAACCCGACTAAGCGTCCACTTTTAACTTCACCTGCTGTTTGGTCTAGCAATGAGCCATGAGACGGAAAGACACACACAAACAAAAGACCACACTCAGGTCTTACAGCAATACACAACAGCAACTGTTAGCTCTGGAGCTGGTTCCCTAGATGCTGACACATGACAGATGGGCCACATCTTGATCCATTCATTGCTTTTGTGTTTGTGATGACACATGCAAGAACTAAATGAGATGAAACGAGGAAAGCACTGCAGGTGCACCCTGTTAAAAACAAGCTTCCCATCGTAAACAGCAAACAGGTATGACACAACTGCTTGCACGGGTCTAACATTTCCGCAACCTTGTTTATCTTCGTGATTGGCAGCTTTGTGTTTAAATGGGGCAGTGGGCAGGGCTCCTGGCGTAGCGCTCTTATTTTTATTGCTCCCTCGGGTGCCAGAGAGGGGATCAGGTTAGCAGAAAGCTATTCCCAAACTTAGCCGTGACCCCCACGGCAACATTGGGTCCGTTTTCCCTCTGGCGACAGCCAGTCTCTTAGCGGAATGAAATAGTAGGCGGGGAGTAAGCTGATTTAGTCTTCCTGACACCTTTGTCTGCGGATGACAAGGAGGAGGAGAAGTGCCCTGGGCAAATCAACACCATTAACAGTGTCTGTGCCAAAATCCCCACTGCCTGCTCTTGCTGTGACCTACCAGTGCTCTCGAAAAAGGACTGTGTGTCCTCCGCACCAACTGCATGGCTACAGCATCACAACCCAGTCCCAAAATAACATGTGGACCAATGAGAGACGGTTACTGGGGGACGTGCGTTTTATGAAAACACGCATGTTTTCTAACTAAACATCTTTGCAACGAAGCTAACGTGCAAAGGGCAACATGCATTCTTTAAGTGTGAACTAATTTAGCCTTGTTTGAGATAAAACTTCTAGTATCTTAAATCTTGGGGAGTCTTGGAGACTTCATTACTCACTTCTACAAAACCTAAATCATCAGCCGTTAAGGCATTTTCTATGTGCACTTAGGGGTGTGTACGTGCATGTTCGTGCACAAGTATGCAACTCATCCAACCTTAAGGGTTCTTAGTTATGCGCTGAGGAGGTACAGAAATAGGACTGGAGGAGGAGCCCCATTATTAAGGGGGTTCCACTCTTGACAGATGTCATGGCAACGTCATAAATAGCAGGCCTGAGATAGATCCTGAGCTGGTATTGGTTTACAAAGCCAGGAAAATAAACAAGTGAGGATTTACCAGGCAGGAAAAAAGATAAAGGGTGGGAGAGAGGTAGAACAGAGGACACATAAAGAGCAAGGGTTAAATGTGCTGGGAGGACTGACGTGGGATATAAACAGCTTGAACACTTTAGAGAGCTGAGAGTTACTAATAAATGGGTTATGGAAGGCTAAAACGTTCTTGAGACTTGCACTAAATAATGATTTATGCGGGTTTTAAGGCATTGAGAGTTGCCCTTTTACGCACTTACCTTTTTCACATTTTTCAAAGAAATGGGTATAAGTAGTTCACACTTAAAAAAGGCCATTCATATATAAACAATTATGTGCAGTATGTGCCAGAGTCTCACCCAAGATCCCTAAACCTGAGTATGACTGTTCTTTTATTCAATCCCACCATGATGGATGTGCAGAAAAACAGACTAAAGGTGACAGCCACCTCCAGAAGACACATGATACTGACCCCACAGTTAAATGCAACAAGCTTCTCTGCAACCTGCTACCTTTCCCAGGGGTAACGGGTTAAGGATATTACTTACTATTAAGTCTTATAGTTAGATGTCAAATATAGACTTGTAAAAGACAAAATACATCACTTATCACTATTATATTAATGATAAATTCCACTTCCCCTAAAAAGCCATGTTTTAGTACATGCACATACCACAGTATTCCAAGGAGGAAATTTGATGTAATGGATTCTATGAAGGCTATAATTCTGTGCTTTAGCTAATGGTAAATGGATTTTCCACTTTCCATTACGACTACGTTAGACATAGTTTTGGACATATGTTATATAATATCCGTTGGAAAATCAGGAAAATACATCTACATAACATTTACACACACACACACACACACATATGTATATATTATTGGTTGACTAGAATCATGACTTTTGCGTGAAACAATGGGATCCCCTTCACTCGTTACGCTCCGCTGTCCATGAGTTAATTTACATTGGCTTAATGTACGTCAGAGTGCGCAAACGCAAAAAAACATAACAGTGTATTTTATAGTCTTATATTTTCACACAGAAGATAGTTGTTTCTCAACATTTTCTTTTTGTTCTTTGGACTGTCGAAATGTCATTGCCCAAAAACCTGCTAATTTTACTGTTATTGTGTTAGGGAGTGTAATCATAAAAGTTTTCAGCTGAGAATTGTTTAAAACTCAAATCTGCTGTTTATTTATAAAGATAGCCCCTATTTGAAAATTTACTATGCCGCTTTCAGAGCTCCTCCAGGCGATCGCTGGGCACTCAGTGCTTATATATCAGCCGAGAGCGTCCTCAAACTCGGCTAGTTTTTCCCGACATTTGCCGCTGGCTCTGACGTCTCAGTAGTGATGAGATACAATTCATTTTGAATAATGTTATATTTATCAGGCCTTTGTGGTCTCATGCATCTTTTATTTTGTCCCTGGTCATTTAGTTCTGGCTAAGCACAAAGTTATATTTAACTTTTTACATTGCTTTACATTACATAGTACAGCGCTGACTTTGTTTGCTTTTTTTATTTCCTCTGTAGCATCTTATACTTTATAATGGCTATTACTGTACATTAAAACAAAAAAGGCAGAGTTGTGCTTATTCTCACCCTTTATCATTGATCGCTACATTCCCTTATACATTATGCCTAAATGTAAAGGTACTAATGGCAATGAAAGCGCAAGCTGGATTATGTGTTCTGTAACAAATCATACCGTACTGTACTGTACTGACCAGTACCATTCAGTGGAAACGAGCTTAGCTTTTTTTTTAAAGTTATTTCTAACCCAGTCAAAATAACCAAACTGCAGGTTGATTGAGATTAATTGTAATGCACAATGAAAAAAAGCAAGATTTTTGCAAATCAACTCTACATATAGACACATAGACATGAAAAACAATTGAATTTACCCAAATCATCCTTAGCTTTTAACATTTTGTTTTGCCTCCGTGAGTATCAATGACTGTCTGTAGTCTTTTGTTACACTTGTGTATGTGTCTCTGGTTTACCCTAAAGCTGCTCAATGTTCTTAAAGAAATCCCTCCATGTATTGTAAGTTCTTTAGTTTCCTTGCATACTTTGTATTTGACTTCATCCCCAGAATAGCTTTAAAGATTTTAAAATCCAGTTTTGCCACTGAGGACATTTGAGAGACTCATGCAACATTCACCAACAGCTGCTAACAGCCAATAATGTTCAAGCAGGCAACACCAACGGTACATACATTTTTAGACTCTTTAGAAATGTGTAATAAGTTATCTTGTTTTTTCTTGCCTAATGTTTATCATTTTACCAATGATACACATGAAAACCTTACATAGACAAAGTTAAGCTGAACTCACCCTGATGACTTCAGGTATCTGTTGAATGAGAAGTGTTGAACCTGTGTCTCTTCCAGTTGAAGCCGGGGTCTGCACTGCAGCAGGTGCACTTGAGAGTGTTGGGGCAGGTGTGCATTTAGGTGTTTGTGCTGGTGTAGATGTGGTCTCAGACGGAGGTACAGGCAGTGGAGCCACTTCCGCTTTGGTGCTGGCCAGCGTGTCCTGCAGAAGACGCATGACCTCTCGCTCCTTAGACTGAGTTCCTCTCCCAGCCCCACTCTCCACCAGCTCCTGAGCGAAGCTCTCAATACTCTCAAGAATCCTGAGAAGCAGAGCTCCATCATCTTCTTCGGTGGTCTCAACCCCTGTCTCTGAGGTCTTAGAAACCGAGGGTCCAGACAGACTTGCCACTGGGAGATCTTTAGCCACAGAGTTACTAATCAAATGGTGGGGGGGACTTGTCTGCTGGCCACAGTTTTTAAGTTTAGGGGGCAGGGGAGGCTCTTTTTGCATGTTCTGGGAAAGACACTCTAGGTCCATCAGCAATTTATCAATGTCGTCGGATCCCCCTTTATTAACATGTGAGGTTGATCTAGGGAACAGTCTGGAGTCTGTGCTTTTTGGCAAGTACATCTGGTTGACCATTGAGTCGTTTTTAGGCTTGAACACAGTTCCATTTCTGCTAAGTTCATGAAGTTTATCTGAAATGCCACCACTAGGCTCAGAATAGCCAGTGGGTCTTTTAGAGAATGGTCTGGACTCCGAAATACTACAGGTGTGCTTCCCATCCCCTTTAACTGCCCTGTCCGGCATCCTTCCCAAATCAGAATCCTCTTCCTCGATATACAGAGCCTCCATGGCATCCTTACAGAGGCTTTCACTACTGCTAGACAAGAGAGAGTTTGTGGAAGAAAATGTGTCTGGTCGGCTTGTTGAGACTGTGTGGTGGCAGATATAAGGCGCTGAACCGCTACTGGAGGCCGAAGGCAAGCTGCCATGCGGGAAGCCATTAGTTGATGGAGGTGTACGTGCTGACAAACCAGAGGGGCTCTGAATGGGTTTCACATTGCTTGCAAGATCCCTAGAGCTTTCTGGAGTTTCTGGCTGGGAGGGTTTCATCCGAGGCTTTGTGGGTGGAGGAGACTGAACAACATCCTCATAGCGTGGAGGTTGCTCATTGCCAAAGATGGGGGAGAAAGGGATTTGCTGCAGCCCGTGTATGCTGTTGACTAGTTCAGCAAGCTCGCTGTGCTCCTGCCTTACACTTTGCCCCTGTTCCAGCTCAAGAGGAAGCCTCTTCAGGTAGTTGGAGAGACGAGCCATCACATTTTTATAAATGACTTCAGGGTTCCCAGAGTCGTCACTGCTTCCACCCATTGACTTCCTTTTGATGCACTGTTTGATAATGTCCGTGCACTTCTTCAGATCTTCCGAGCACTTGAGGAGAATGTCTAAACAGGCTTTAATGTCTTCTCCTGAAGCACTGCTGTCTGCCTTGGTCTTCTCTAGTATACGGGTAATTAGGTTCTCCTCAGTGAGGCTGTTAAGGTAGAGAGTAGCCACATTGTTCAGGTTCTGCTCTAGGGATGCGCTGCGGCTTAGCTTATGCTCCTCGAGTACAGATTTCTGAAACAGGCCAAAAGGAGGACAGTTCTCATCATTGCCTGTGAACTGGCCATAGATGATGTCTAGATCAGTGGACCTCCTGCTGAAGGAGTCTGGCCGAACCTTTCGTCCCTTTCTGAAAGTCACATGGCTGGAAGAGTATTTGATTTTCTCAAATGAAAACTCCTTGATTTTTCCACTGGCTAGGTTGATGGCTTCCCCTGTAATATCCTTGAGGCTTGCGGAGCTTTGGATGGCAGATCCTTTCTTAACTCTGGGAATGACCTGGTGGTAGTCGTCGCAGAAAGCACCAGCTCCGGTGCTGCCATTCTCCATCGTTTTGGACTCATGAAGGCTGATGGGCCGATCAGAGCAGGTTCTAGATATGGGGTTATCAAGAAGTTCAGCACAAGTGCTGCGGTGAGCCACTGTGCAGTTCAGTCCATGTTTTAGTGCACCACAGGGCCCATTACAGTAGTGTACAGTGTGCTGGACACGACGGTCAATCACAACACTGTTATAACAGTTAATACTGCTGACCACAATGCGATAGGTAGCCGCCATGGTCTTTGTTTGTTCAAAAGTCTGCTTTGTAATATAACGCTAGCCACCTAAAAACAATAAATGCTATGTAGACACATTTATATAAAACATCAAATTATATAAATCCTAAAAAACAAATAAAAGTTGCTTTGCATCAACTGCTGCTTTAGCTGATTCCAAGGAAAAAAAGGATTTTCATACCAATCCGTTGACCCATAGTTAAAGGGAAGTTACATTTAGCAGCAAAACTATCCATTCCTTAGCATGGGCCCCGACGGCCTAATGATAGGCCTATGTGCAGCACTCCAGATCATCCCCCCTTTGGACAGCCGGGGCCTGTGGGCATAAAGAAGTCCTCTGGCTCCGTCTCCAAAGCCACAGCATACAGCCCACCTGGTGACAGCCTTCCACTGATGTGTTCAGCAGATGTTCAACCCTCTCTCTGTGTCTTTATCTTGCTTTCCCGGCCAGAATCAGATGTTTAAGAAACCAATGTAAAAGCCACCTGTGAGTGCAAAGACAAAAGTGGGTTAAGGCGAGAGGGATAGCACTTTTTCAGATTAATTGATATACAGAACAAATACTTGACTGAGACCCTAGGATTCACTAATGCCTTCTTTGAGAACAACACTTAATTTACAGCCTCTATCCAAGTAGTCTACAACCACGTGTGTTGCTCTTCTTCAGGTAACACAAAGAAAACAATTAAAGAAAGATTCTGCCTCTGAGAAAAATATTACATATCAATTAATTTGGTAGATGATGTTATTCACTGCAACATACACAGCATTTAATGTACAGTTTTTGCTAAACAAGTGAGGAATATTTTTAATGCTATTTATTTTAAAACTAAACACTGCAGAATTTAGACTGTCTTTGATTTTAAGCAACTTACACTTTCAACATTTCTTTGGTACAGCTAAACCACAAAATATTTATGTTGAAACGCTCAAAGCACCTACAACAAGTCGGTACTGAACCGCAAACTATGTTTTTCAAACAAATACAAACCAAAAAAATAAAATGACATGCTGTTATGTCTAATGCTGGCATGTGGCTATAAAAAAAACCTAAGCCTCAGGTATCTTAGGTTATGAAATACAGTCCTTAAGCCTTCTTCAAAGAGGCCCACATCAATGGAAGTTGTTAAAGAGGTTGTGATGAAAGTACACAGGCACACTATTAGCATTCTTTGACAACACATCGAGCTCTGCCACTCTTCCCTATAAAGTGAATGTACTCAAGAGTGAGCAGTACAAATACACAAATGCCATTGAACAGTTTTACTTGTACTTTAGGTTTAACACGGAATTAGAACTTTCTTTCCTGTAGCACTCTGATGACACATTTTTGTACTGCATTACTGTAGACCAGCACTAACCAACAACTTGCACAAGAGCAGTCTTCCTGCTTCCATGTGCTACTAAAAATATAGTGAACTTTACTGCACTAAAGCAGTTTACACAAACATTTAAACTTTTAGTCAAACGTTTCATTTTGTGTAAATTGTAAATAGAGCCTTTAACGGAATTGTCATATTGCATTAAATCAGTCATTTCCACAATACCACCAAAATGTAGTTCAGATATATATATATATTTTTAATTTACTTCGACAAAAAGTTGGGTTTTTTTATATTTGTATTTTTTGTCCATACATTGAATGTCAGTGGGGTTCAGTGTTGTTTCAGACCCCAATACCCTTTATTTTTTTGGAGAAAAAAATATTTCTTATTGTTTCACAGAAGTAAGGAAGGCTTCTAGTTTTGGAACGACATGACATTGAGCAAGTTATTACACTTTTCATTTTAAAGTAAAGTAAACCATCTCCTTAACAGATTAAAGTTCTCAAAAAAACTTCATCTGTGCATAGAAAAATGTCATCAGCGACATGAATAAATAATAATTTCATGTCTCTACTGCTCACTCTCCCTCTCTCTAATAATAATTATGTCAACAGATGAGTCACTGTGAGATGGAGACATATTTATTTCAATACATATAAGGGAATGAGATCATTATTAGTACATCTCAAATGAAAATGTTCTCCACGGCCAAAGCACACGCTCCTTTATTCTCCAATTCATTTTCTTTTTCCCTCTTGCTTTTATTTCTCACTCCTTCTGGCCCTATTGTTTTTCTTCCAGTTTTTTCTTTCTCTCACAGCAGGTCTCATTAAAGCCTTGTCTTCTCTGTGTCTCAGCAGAGTAACAGCAGAGAACAAGTCTCCAGGATTTCAACCACAACCTTACCTCATATAAACTCTGACTATAGCCATGCATGAAAGCATTCTTAGCAATATAATCTGTATTCATAATATAGACTCATAAATGCATTTCCTCACAGTAAAGGAACAATGGTCTATGTATAATGTTTTTCAGCATGGATTCATTATAGATGGGCACTAAAGAGGTGGCACCTGGAAAAACATTCAGAGAATGGGATTTACAGGGACAACCAACACCCTAAATATTCTGTGGGGAGACACTGTTCACAATGGACTGGTACTACTCGCCCAGCCAGCTACACTAAAAGCTGGTGGCACCTGTGAGAACCATACAATGACAGCAACTGCCTTTTAAACAAGACAAAGGGACAGAGTATTAACAGTCAGCCAGCTTCAAGATGCCCACATTTACTTCTGGGGTTCATGAAACTTGTACAGTTTTCCTCATTTCAGTAATATGTATGTCTTTAAGAGGAAGTTACATTTCCTCAATGCCCCTTTCCTGCCATAAATTGAGAGAAATTCCCATGGTATGAAATACAAGAGACAATCGACATCTCTACTACTATATATATATATATATATATATATATATATATATATATATATATATATAGTCTATTGTTCACGCAGGTCTATTTTCATTATAAATAATTACTTTACTTGAATATTTGTCAGAATAATTGACTGATTACTCAATTACTCAAAAATAATCATTAGTGACTTAAGGGCTTACTTCAGTAAAGCAAAACAATTATTATGTGACAAAAGTTTTCTATTTCAAATAAAAGCTGGTCTTTTAAATAAAGGTTCATCATTTATGCATATAAAACCATCTGCTAAAAGCATACATTTTGAAATGAGGCATCTTACATTGGCAGACAATGACAATTATTGCTGAAATCCTCATGCCTCCCTGTAGCAAGACTATAGCATGTTCACACAGCTGATCAGGAAACCTGAGTGCCTTTCTCTTGGTGCTAGAGCCAGTAGAAAGGTCTCTTTAAAAGTTATTGGAACTGTGACACATACCGACTATTTACAGTCACAGTTTAATATAACCGATTTAAACAGTTTCCAGCTCTGTGTCATTGTTCTGAACAATGGTTAAATGAATAGCGAGCGCTTCTTTGTTAAATATCAAAAGGTTCAAAGTAAATATAATGCCATTGTGTTTGTGCATGCTTCTGTATACCACGGACAGCTTTGAGTTTCCAGGGCCAAGGCTCAGTACAGACACACTGAAGAACTTGTTTATCATAGAGGATAACACTCTTCAGCTCCAGTGTCCTCAAACAGAGCCGCTCAATAACATAGTGTGCTTTCAAAGTGGGCTTTGACGTAGCTGGTTGTCAAGTTGGGCTGAACTCAATATGACAGGAAGAGTGTGGACCATAGCAAAGCGACGGCTCTTTAATGACTATTTAATGGGCTGATCAACACATGATCCTGCACTCTCTCCTTTGCCTGTCGTGTCTATTTCCAGGCCGGTGGGGGGCTAAAGCAGAAGCCTTCACACCTTCACATCACTCAGTGAGTGCGGACGCCCATACAAACATCTTATATGTCTGATGGGAATCTTCTTACTGCACAGGACCTCCCCGGTTAGCTGGCTTAGCTGCTTTGGGATGGCTGGCGCTGTATGAAAATTGAGATGAATGTTCCTAGAAGATTAAGTTTTAATTGTCAGGCAACAGTCTTTATCTCTGCTTAATGTTGTAATTAGCATGATTGTTATGGAGAAAGCAGTGCATAAAACGCAAACACACTGTTTGGAAAGCAAGACAACATCCACCCACAGTTTTGAGATTCAGTCTACTGGAAGGAGCATGAGGAACGAAGATGCAGCGGCCTCATTATCTTTCTAATCCCGTCGCTTTCACACCGTACATTCGTTCCATGTTTAATTACACCGTAGCAGTCACATGCTGAGAAGTCGCACCCGTGTCCTGTCACATCTGCCAACGCTTTTCAGTTTTGAGATTCTAGGCAGTACGATGTTGGCAGCTTTGGAGCATCTTCCTCGAAATAACACCCTCAAGATGCTATACTCAACAAGAAAATAGATCTTGTTATTTCTGCCAGGTAGAGCAATAAATCACGACACGCTGGTCTGCTTATATTTGGCCCAATTAAGACCTGAACCGATATACTATACAGTAGCACTCATTAAGGAATCACTGCGATGAGAAAGGTTTCCCTTTGGACGGGAAATTGGGATTTTGTGCGAGTCCTTCCTTGTTAGCGGTCAGGCCTGGTCTTGTTACTGTGCACAAGCTGTCGAAGGGGGGCCTGCCGTGAGCTTTGTTTGTCTCCACTTGAGTAATGACTTTCAAAAGCTGTTGCTGCAAGAGAGAACCTGACCCCTGTGACAACAATACATTAATAAAAGAAGGATTACACACGCCCTGGCTACTAACTCCTCGCACGGTGACCAGGGTGCACACTTAACCCTTCACAGCTGCTGGGAGGAAAGTGAGAAGGACGTCACAGAACGAAGGGATACGTGGATTTTAATATGGTTTAACAAAACGGAGGATATAGCAATTTAGTGAAATGTTGCAAAATGTGGCATGAAGTGCTTAATTATTATTCAGAGTGAGAGATTGGGAATGAAATAGAGTGCAGAATGCAATTATCAAAGAGAAGCACAGTCTGAATCAATTTCATTAGCACAATGACTGCTATAATAATTGCCCGTTTTCTTTTGAAACAACTTCACACATAAATGTACAATAAAAGTGAATGATAAAAATACAATTAAAAGCAACAAAGCAAATATGCTTTGATCTACGATTAACCAAGTAAGCTGCTAAGACACTGCTGATTTTGCATCCTTATTGGTCCTTCAACAACATACTTGTCAACAATAACATTTTACAGTTAAGTTCTTATCGGGCATTCTTATCAACCTACCATATGTCTGGAATTTTAAATATTGTTTATACTTAAGGTGGACAATTGTGCTCCCTGACCAAAAAAAGATCTTTTAATAGAGCCGTTTGTTATTTATAATTGAAAGGAGAATGCATTTTAATAAAATACAATTAAATTCCTACATTCAACTGAAGCAGCAAATTAATTGCTGCAAAGCAGCTTTCTAGAAAATAAAAAATTTATTACATTCAATTTAGAAATAGTTTAGTCAGTGGGTACTATGTAAATGAAATACTCAAAATTCTTTTTTAAAAAATTAAACAAAATAACACAAAAAATATTTGTAGACTGACAGAACAACAGACCACATCCTACTTGGCAGTTTAAAACAGTTCAAACCAGTTAAAACAAAATTGTTCTTTTTCATTTGATTTCATAGCCTAAAAGAAACAACCACTGACCTAATTCTACGATGTAGTTTATCTTTCAAAATGTTTTCCAAGGCTTTAAACACTCTTTGGGAGCATAAATTACACCCCAAAAGAGGGGCAGAGATATAGTAGATTGTACTCAATTTTTTGCTGCAGCAGGAGGAAACCAGCAGTTAGCAATTAAATCTTAATTAGTGTCTATTGTTTTGAAACAGCAGTCAGACGGAACAATAAAGCGATGATCGTAACTATTCACACTCGTATGAAGACGTCAGAACAGAATGAATACCTTACAGACAGAAACAAGCTAATCAGCAAAGCCCTTCTGCTACAGCAAAGCAACCTCGGGGAAAAAAAGGTGCTCTGCACTGATAATTATACTTTAGTGCAACAGCAGCAATAACAGTAATGACTGCCTTCATTGTGCATTGCTTTCTTATCAACCTGATTGCAGGTCACAAAAGTTAAAAGAAAAGTCAAAAGGAGAGGAGGTATACTACATGTTGTGCATTTTGTGCAAACAGACAATCTCCATGATGCATTTAAATTCCAAGTAAGATGCCCAGATGACCCTGGTCTCACTCTACACAGCAGATGCATTACATCGCTTGGTCATCTTTTTATTGTACTCCGTTCCTCTTACTCTTTTCCTTCACTTAACCTCCCTGGGGCCTCAAACAGGATTTAGATATGGAGGGCATAAGCTCTTGACAGGGCACACAGACAGCATGGGAACTGAGCCACTGACACACTGCAGACATTTACATCATGCATTTATAATACACTTTTATCCAAAGTGACTTTTAGTGATTTTAAAGCAAATGTTTTATCAGTTCCTATTTCCTAGAATTGGACAGTTAGTAGTTTTCAGCAGAGAAAAAGATGCAATGCTTCAAACAGAGAGGAGACACATGGAAGAGAGGTACCTACCAAAAAAGTCAATAGCAGAAGAGTAAAAAAAGATGCAATTCTTCAGGACTTGATAAGAAATGCCAAGAATTTTTTTTTGGCTGCTTGGTTCCTATTTAATGTTGTTTTTCTAGGTAAAAATCCCATTGGTCCACATGCGCTAGAGCTTGAATGTTTGGGGTGAGTTTTTTTAAAGAAACTAAAATTTTTATTCAGCATATACACTTTAAATTGATCTAAAGCGAAACTGGAGACTTTTGTACGTTGTTACAAAAGATTTTAAATAAATGCTGTTCCTTGGACATTTTTAAGCATTTTGAAAATATGCATTATGTTTCTACATAAACATTAAAGCAGCACAACAGTTTTTGATGAAAAATTGTTATTTGAGCAGAAAATCATCATATTAGAATGATTTCTGAAAAAAATCAGAAAACACTGTAATGACTGCTAAAAAATAGCAGCTTTGCCAGCACAGAAATAAATTACACCTTAAAAAATTAAAACAGAAAACATTATTTGATGCTGAATATTTCACCATATTATTATTTTACGGAGTAAGAAAATGCAGCCTTGTTGAGCATAATAGACTTGGGAAACTTAAAGGGTTAGTTCCCCTCAAAATAAAATTCTGTCACTACTTACACACCCTCATGTTGTTCCAAACCTGTAAGAACATGCTTCATTTTCAGAAAACAAATTAAGATATTATTGATGAAATCAGCTAATATCAGCTATCTGACCTTCCATAGACAGCAACACAACTGAAATATTCCCAGACCATAGTAAATACATCAGTAAAACAGTCCATGTGACATCAATAGCTCAACTTCAGTTTTGTGATGATATCACAAGGCATATGAACGCGTTCTCTCAGTAAACAACTGCAGATTACATTTTCTTTGTGCGTATCTATCTATCTATCTATCTATCTATCTATCTAAAGTATTGCGAAACTGGCGTTGAGCCACTGGTCACTTGTTTCAATCCGAGTTTCTGTCTTCTGTTGAACACAAAAGATGATATTTTAAAAAATGTTGGTATCCTAACGGTTTTCAAGCACCATTGATTTCATTGTATGTTTTCCTACCATTGACGTCAGTGGTGCTCATCGGCTGTTCAGATACCAACATTTTTCACAACATCTTCTGTGTTCAACAGAAGGAAGAATCTGGAAAGATTTGGAACAAGTGGAGGATGAGTAAATGATGACAGAATTTTCATTCTGGTAGTGCACTAATCCTTTAATCATGTCTGGTTAGGAAACAAATACCCAAAAGACAGGCCTGAGTTAGATTGGTATAGTTTCTCTAGTAGAGTCCAGCACAGAATAATTCAAGTGTGAGGATCAAACATTCTTCACCTCTGAGCCACGGTGAGCACATTATAAATGTAAAAAGCCTTCAGAGCTTATGAAGTCAAAACCAGTGCTGATCTATCTCCACATTTACTACGTGAGTAGACTGTAAATTAAGTAAATCTCTATAGTTAGCTCTTACAAAGCTCCATCAGATGCCATCTATCAATAAGCTGCATTAGGTGCATGAATGATTTTGAGGCTATTTTATGTCTAGACGGTTTTAACACATGACCAGCTCATTCCAGCATTCTCATTTGGAGCTCTGCAGTACGTGTACACAGTGGCCCCAAAAAGTATCTGAACACTTAAGCCAGTTTGTTAGATTTTAAAAATCACAAAAGACATTATAATAAATTACTGATTAAAAGTTTGGTCTTCAACTTGCAATTATTTGTTCAAAAACAGTCAAATTGTAAATACATGTTGTTTAATTAGTGACAGCCTGGATTTAAAAAATTCTATTTGAATGTAGCAATAAATATTTTTATTTTAGACCTTTATATGAATATGGCAACATAATATTGCTCTCTATTGCTTATAAATGAACCTCTTACAGCCTATCAGCCAATCACGGTGTGCATAGTAGGTGTGCTAACATCATCCATAGCAACAGGATAGCACCATAGCCCCGCCCATACTCTTATCTTAAGACTTCTCTCTATTCCTTAATAAAAGTGATTAAGTCTCAGCAGCTTTGTGGATAGGATTTAAGCGAAAACTCTTAGCTACTGTTTACTGCTATTTAGGAGAACTCTTAGTGGTAAGATAAAATGTTTTGTGAATACGAACCCTGGCTTCTATTTTAATAATGTAGTTCCTATTTAATAAAACATTTTGATTTAAATATTTAAAAAAATGTTTTAGAAATCATGATACACTAAGCTCTATCTATCTATTTATCTATCTACATGGCCACAGGTGTATAAAATGTTTTTCAAACATTTGTAAAGAATGGTTCGCTCTCAAGAGCTCAGTGAATTCCAGCGGGGAGCTTTGATAGGATGCCACCTGTGCAACAAATATAATCATGAAATTTCCTTACTCCTAAATATTCCACAGTCCACTGTCAGCTTTGGGAACAACAGCAACTCAGCCATGAAATGGTAAGCCACGTAAACTGACGGAACGGGGTAAGAGGTAACTAACTTTCTGCAGAGTCAATCGCTACAGACTTCCAAACTTCATGTGGCCTCAGATTAGCTTAAGAACAGTGCTCAGAGAGCCTCGTGGAATGGGTTTCCATGGACGAGCAGCTGCATCCAAGCCATACATCACCAAGTGCAATGCAAAGCGTCGGATGAAGTGGTGTAAAGCATGCCGCCACTGGACTCTAGAGCAGTGAAGACACGATCTCTGGAGTGACGAATCACACTTTGCCATCTTGCAATCTGATGGACAAGTCTGGGTTTGACAGTTGCCAGGAGAACGGAACTTGTCTGACTCCACTGTGCCAAGTATAAAGTTTGGTGGAGGGGGGATTATGGTGTGGGGTTGTTTTTCAGGAGCTGGGCTTGGCCCGTTAGTTCCAGTGAAAGAAACTCTGAATGCTTCAGTATACCAAGACATTTTGGACAATTCCATGCTCCCAATTTTGTGGGAACAGTTTGGAGCCGGCCCCTTCCTCTTCCAACATGACTGTGCACCAGTGCGCAAAGCAAGGTCCATAAAGACATGGATACATATATATACAGAAACACACATAATTTTAAAATAGACCTTACTATGTGTTTGGACACAAAATATTATTTAATATCACTGTTAAATATTAAATATTAAATATAGTTACATTTTCAATTTTTTATTTTATTTTTCATACTGTACAATGTACTGTTCTGACTCATCTTTTTATACACATACATGACAAAACATACTTGACTTGACTTTATTATAACTTCCTCAACACAGACCATCCACAGACATTGCTTGGAAGACAGTTGGTTAAATGCCACTGCAAAGTGGCTCAGAAAAGTAAAGTTAGTTTATGTGAAAAGCTCAACGGTTCCACTTTATTTGATAATTTTGGTATCTACTGCAATGACATTCTTTATTCTAGGCTTGAGTGTTCAAATGTATTCTGGGGACACTGTGTATTTACATATTTAATAAACAAACGAATGGGATTCTAATGGAGACTGGCGCCCAGAAGGAAGTAACTCGAGCCTGGCTCCTTGTGCCGCAGCGCCTCGCCACATTGGTGACAGTGTAGTATGGCCATCCAACAGAGATGATAGACAGCCACAGGAGAGCAGCATACTGATGACACAGTCCACCAGGATAGACACATCAGTGTCCGGTCCGGGAACGCAGAGCAATGCTGACTCACACTCAGCCTCATACCACTTAGGGTCCTTCTGCCGGTCACCACATCCACACCCCTTTACCAAACAGGCGATGAGGGTCTGAAGGAAGAGCACTGCTGGGTTTCCCACAGGCTGGAGGGTGAGAAGCGGAGATCGCGGGCAGGTGTTAGTCCTCCAGCTGTCCAGCTACTTTCACAATTATTCATGGTGACTCAAGCCCTGATGGAAAAAGGGCCACTTCATAGCAAGGACAGCGCATGTCATTTTCTACATCCTGCTCATTTCCAGACATTGGTTATTAAATTTTGATTCTCAGTTTTCACCTTTAAGACGTAAAAAAAATGCAGAATGTAACTTCTAGGATGACTTTTTTTATTCCACATTCCACAGTTATAACCCACTTTTAGTAACTTTTAGAGCGATTAAAAAAGAAAAGCATCTCAAAGATGAGATGAACACTGAAAAGAGACCCAGTTTAACATGACAGCTCCAAAAAACACCACCAGGTAAACCTTTCCCGGCTAGGAGAAAAACAAGGAACTGAATAAAAAAATAATGACAAAAATAGTGAAGCTGCCTGAAACTTTTAGTTTTGGAAAATGTTCTTCCACGTGTGTCATGTGGTTTCATATGGTTAACAAAAGAAACAGAATAAGTATAGTGCCTCATAAATATCTGTTCCACAAAACCACTTTCCTTATTACACAAAAGACAGAGTGCTCATTGATCACAGTTATGTACTCCGACCAAACCAGAGATAATACACTGTCAATGAGAATTCATGATTTATGTTTAATTTATGCAGGAAGGCCAAACAAAATGCATAATGGCACAGTGCTTTCACAGTACCTTTTTCATTTTTCTTCATTATGGGGAATGTATTTCAAACGTCCCTAAAAATGTCATCATGGAATTTCAAGAAAGGTAAAACATAAAGACTTACATTATCTGTAAAATTAGCAGTAGCCAACAGTCATGAAACAAAAAATCTTTTATAGCTTAGGGGTGTAAACTGTCCACCCATGTCTTCCAATCAAACAGGCAGTCCTGCTCCTAAACCCAGTTGACATTTTTCATTAAGAGTATCGGTGCGGGAACATAAAAACATATGGTCCACTAATTTTGGGGAAATAAATCCACTGTCAATAGCGCCAATAGCACTTTCAATAACAGCTCACAGATGAATCCCTTTCAACTTTTTTATGGAAATCACTTGTCTTCATTTAAAATTCCTGATTGCGTGTTTTCCTATAAAAATGCCTGGTTTTTACCTTTCACAATTTGCAGTACAATGGTAAACGTAACCACACTATTAGACTAAATACTTCTATTCCTTCATAAACTCACCAACAGATCACCAAACCGATCGCTGTTTACTCAAGTATGACCAAAAGACGCGTATTTGAACATTAAGTCTGAGAAAGGCACTAATAATGGCAGCTGTCAGGTTTCAAACGAAAAAAAAAATTGTCTGTGGTAAAAAAGAATCCTAAGAGCTCATTAAAAACCATTGCTGTCCAAACCAGGCCCTCCATCTCAAACTACATTTCACTTACACAAACATGAAGAAACTCACATGTTTATTTGTGTTGGTAGTACTTCTTATCCCAGAAGATGAAGAGCGTGTTGGTTAAATCACATGTGAACCTAAATCTCTCCTTGATAGATACATTTTGGATACTAAGATAAGCTCAGTGAAGCACTATGTCCATTTTATGATCTACAGTCCAAAACAACAGAAGCTTTCACATAGAGTGACCTTTAAAGAAACCTCTCAACGTTTACAGCATGACTAAATTTCAGCCAGAGGTCATAGCTAAAAGTTACACTTTAGAAAGTCTATGACGTCTAAAGGATCAATTGCTGAAACACTGTTGGATCAGTTCTATTCTCCAAAAGCTACAGAATCTCAAAATCTAATGAATAAATGATGATGAGATGAAATGCCTGACAACGAGACTGGGAATGAATATGGTAATAGAGAATAAAAAGATCATAACCTCAAAGGTAAATCACATCTTACAAACATTTACGTTTAACCTAAATCTATCTTTTTTTGCAAAACTGAAAGTGCAGCACAGCCAGTGTTTGGTGAATTAATTAGATTACTGTACAAATTACTCTCTCCAAAAAGGATTTAATTACTTATTACTAATTACTTCATATCAAAAGGATTAAAGAGTTCTTTTAATTCTTTCAAGTAACTACATAAATTATTCTGGTCATACTTTAGATTAGAGTCCAACGCCCTATTAACTATGACTCAAAATACTCCTTATGCTGCTTATAAATACTTAGAAAAGTAGTTGCTAAGTTTAATCATTTAAATTTAGGATTAAGGAATTAGAATTAGACATTAATATGTGCTAATAAGAAATTAATATGTAATAAGTAATAAACAGCAAATCTCCCAGTAATGTTCATGGTAATGAGTATAAATTCTACTGTATAACCACATTATTAAGCTCAATTATATATATATATATATATATATATATATATATATATATATATATATATATATATATTGAGCTTAAATACTGACTGTACTAACTGTAGTTAATTTACAGAAAAAAATAAAATATATTACTTTACTTTTTCAAGGAAAAGTAACCGTAACCATCTTCAGTGTCAAATCAAACTTATATGCTAATGTCTTTTTATTATTATTGCTGAAAATACTGCTTATAAATGCTGCTTAATATTTTTGTGGAAGCAGTAAAATATTTTCTATAATTCTTTGATTAAAAAAAAAAAAAAAAAAAGTTCAAAAGAACAGCATTTATTTGAAAGTTTTTGTAACAATGCATGCATTTAGATCAATTTAAAGCACCTTTCTGACTACAAAATAAAATATCCTGTCTAATCCTAGATTTTTGAACATTATATGAAAGTAAACTTTGAATTCTGATCCTGGTCACAGTCGCGTTTGACTCTCATCCGATGGCTCTATATCTCAGGTGACAGTAATGTCAGCTCAGTAGCAGTCAAGCCAATGCTGCTCGACCCTGTGGTGTTTGCTCTTGAAAAGGAATTAGCAGAAAGAGGCGAGAGATATCGACTGAGAAAGAGAGAGCAAGAGGATAAAGGAAAGAGAGGGGAGAGAAAAAAATGAAGACGGAAGCAAAGGAGCAAAAGACACGGTGCTGTCAGTATTTCACATCCAATGAAAAGTGGCCTTTAGGTTTTTGATCATCTAACTTTCATATTAAAGCGGTCAACCGATCTTTATTTAACTGTTCAGGAGTTTCCAGGTCCATCTATGCGGTCTGACAGACCATTTAACATCGTGGCACAGAGGTGCATAATATGAGGCATGGTTGGAAAGATTTTCCAGACCAACATTTAGTCTCTCGTTGGCAATCAAGCTCTTTTTTGCCCTCAGTCTGAGTCAGACTCCATTTCTTTAATCTAGCTACAAAAGGCACAGAAATAGGTTTGTGGAAAGTTTTGTGAAAGGACTGAAGGAATAGGATGACAGAAGTTAAAAGCTACTTGACCAAGTCTGACTACTGCAAATGGGCCATTAACAATTCTTTGAATTTTTAATGAAATTTCCATGTCTTCAGGAAAAAAAAAAATCAGGAACAAGTGACTTTGTCTGAAGGTTGCACATATTTTATAGACGCTCAGCTTGAGCACAAGGTGTTTTTTTTAGAAGGATGTCATTGGATTCAGTTGTAAGGCCTCCTAAAGAAAACATCCACAGGCTATAATTTGATACTGATTCACTCACTTATTTTCACTTGTTACATGGAGGAGAGGCAACTGAAAAGCAGATTTAAAAAAAAAAAAAAAACAACGAACAAATAATACACTGCAATGCAAATTTAAACGTTTCAAAAGAAGTGTTCATTTGTAACTATACTCTTATGATTAACTGACAGCGCTACTGAATAAGCGAAAGGTCAGGGGACAATGAAAACACAGATTCAGTGTGAACCTGCTCATTAGCCACATAAAAGAAACAGACAACAGGCTAAGGAAGTATTAAATACTCCATCCTCCAGAAACAATATAAAAAACAAGGGTAGATTTTCTTTGGCCGGTTCCAAACGAGAAACAATGAGTCATGCCTTTTCTTATCCAGCACTTCCTGACATTTTCACAAGAGCTGGACCTTATAAGGCTGAGAAGACTTCTTTTCCTTTCTTCACCAAGCACAACCTTAATAAATAATCGCTTTCTTTGGGGTTGTGTCAACACAGGCCTTACTTCGGTTTCAGTGTCAGTGCCGAAAGACTGTATGACACTTCAAAGCCGCTTTGTTAGGCAATCCAAATGTCTCTGCTAAAATAACAAAGACGCCAAATATCAGCTAGGTCAAGTTACAAACCGCAGTTACAATAAACACTGTCCGGAACAGTTCAACTGCACCATCAACTGCCAACTACAGTAGACGTAGTTTTCAATGATTCACTATGTGACAAGGTGAGAATTACATTCAACTGGAAATCTACAGTAAATAGAAAATCAAAAAATGATCACAGTACTCAACATTTGAAGTGATTCAAAACCGCTCATGAATATTGTCCTAAGACAAGAAGTTTGTCAAAAGTTTTGATCAGACAGACAAATAGATTCCTCTCATTTCTGTAACACTCGGGTACACTTCAAGTAGGGCTTAGTTTTTATGTAAAACACCATAATTGGATTTGTTCATGAGAGGGCACATAAATCAGTTCTCAAATAACCCAGTGGAGAATTGTTCAGCTACATCAAACTAATGAGAATCAGTCCCTTTTTATTCAAGTCATTCTGTCGGTTAAGAGAACTGTACATGAGCTAAATCTGTCCATTCACATGAACAATATGACCCATTCTTTCAGGTCACTGGTCCCGTAAATGAAATGGAGCTACTTTAGTCTTCAATAAGAGAATGTTTTCACATCAGCAGATGTTACAAGTGCTTGCTTGCACCTAAAGACTTTCCCCTCGCAGACTTCTCCTGATTTTATGAGACAGAGAGGAACAACAAAAGAGATGATAGAAATACCACACTACATTAATACACAGACAGACATATACAGATGTAAAAACAATAGAGGACAACAGCAAACACTGATTTTTTAAATCACCTTGGTTTCAGAAGTTTTTTCCCCAATTTATTTAATCCTAAAAATTGCTATCTATTTACCACCCCTTGAATAAAGAAAATAAATAAAAATGATGAAACTACTGTAACTATATATAAACTGTTTGTGTGTGTGTGTGTGTATATATATATATATATATATATATATATATATATATATATATATATATATATATATATATATATATATATAAAGTTTTATACATATTAACTACTGTTAATATATATAAAACTGTTGAAATTGTCATTTTTAAGTAAAAAACTTTTACAGTTGATGAGTAACTTGCAAAAGTGAACTGACTCACTTATATCATTTGCAGAAGATGGCCATTTGTGAGCAGTTCTGCTGCAGTTCTAGTTTCCACGGTAACATTGATGGATCTCTCTTTAGCTTTACTGGTAGTGTAATTATATTCTGGCAATTCAACAATTAAACTTTTTTTAAGTGAACATTGCATAGACTTGCAAAATGTAAAAACTTGTACAGTTGTGGAAAAAATCCTTGCAGAAAATCTTTTTTTTTTTTTTTTTTTTTTTACTTCTGAAACGCAATGGCTATGTTCTATAACAAAGTCACTGGGGAGGGAACTGTTGGCCAGACACTTGGTAGGGTGAGCAAAGGGTGGTGTGACAGTGAGTAAAAGAGAGAGAGAAAAGAGAGAGAGCTATGCAAGTGCGTGTAAGCAGAGAGCAGAAATTCTCTGCATCCTGGATCTCTTCTCCACTCTAAATAGTAATCATGTCCGGCAGCTGACCTGAATTTGTCTGGATTGCTCCATGGTTGCAGCAAATTTGTAACCCTTAACCTCTTCATTACCTACACACTTTAGCCATTATAAGACTTACCCACTTTCCATAAAATATGCCTTTTCAGACACGACACTTTGCCTACACACACGACTCATTGAATGTTTATACTAGAAACCTGGTCTATTTCCAGGCTTACTCCACACATCTCTTGCGTACTAGTACGAGCTGGGTAGACCACATACAAGCTGTAATCCTTTACTGATTCCAAATTACATAGCAAAAACTGTAGTAGGTAACAGAATCAATTACATTACACACTTAGGTAATATAATAAGAATACTTTTAGATTAATGTGACATAACATTAACCATAGGGGAATCCTGTACCATACTGATAAAATACATACTGAAATATATTCTATTGTTATCACCAACATGAAGTGCATTAAACATTACATTATATCTCCAAACTGGGTTTTGTGAAGAAACTGCTGGGTATTTGTGAATTCAATACAGGGAGAATCAATACATTATGAATATTTTTTTTTCTGCAATGCATGTAATTACATGACTTGCATGTAATCAGTAAAAACGTAACTGTAGTCTGATTATAAGTATTTGAAAATGTAATATAATCTAATTACAATTTTTGAAATCTAATAAAGTAATCAAGATTACATGTTATTAGTTCACTGGTACTAGTTCGGGTGGCTTATGCTAGTCCTCATATGACGCAAACGTTTCTGCACTCATCTGTTTCCCAACTCAAAAGAGTGCATTTATAAAGGAAAAGTTTTAAAAATCACATTTTTTTAATGGCACGAGACGTCCTTCTACTATGAACTGAAAATCCACTCTGCAGTTGTTTCTCTAGAGGATCAGACTGATAAAGTGCTGTGAGGTGTAGGTAAGCTATGAAAGACAAGATTAAAGGCAGGTGGCTGAGACTGTGTAAGCTGATCATCTGTTCTTCATTCTCCTCTGTACAGTCTGTAGATGCTGGATCAGTGTCAGGAGAGCCTTGCGTTCTCTCTGACCTGTGTCTGACCTGAGATTCCCCTCAGACTGCCTGAAACTTCCAACACTAACAAGAGACTGGCCTCACTTTGAGTCTGAAAGTTGCTGCATGAAACTTCTTCCGAATTTAAGAAACACTGACTGCAATTTGTCTATCAGTCAGTGACATGCTCCAATGTATTAAATATTTTCGAAATGGGCTAATTTTCAGCATTTCTAGTCATCTACTGTGTCTACAATGCCATTAAAGTGTTAAAAACAAGGATGTCTGTATTACCTGGAGAGTTATCCAAGTATATGCAATGTATATCGTCTGCAATAATATTAGTATATTAGTAATAATAATAGTAATTGTAGTTTTAACAAGATAATATTAAATCCTATGAAGTATTTTGCAAAAAAACAATATTCAAAACACCCCTACACGGTGCAAGCAAGTGAAAAAGTCTAGACTAGTTAGTGTAGCGTTCTCTCACAGTATGATTCAGTCAGTCAAAATACACTTTTATAATTATAATAATAACTTATATAATTTATAATAATAACAAAATACACAATATATATATATTAATCTTTGTTAATCAAAATCAACAAAGAGCAACGTTTATTTTTCCAAATGTGATTATACAATTTAAGAAATTACATTTTTTTTTTTTTACAACATGCCAAAAAAAGTTAATTTATATACTTACATTTTAGACACCATATTACCTGTTTTTGTTCTATTTCAACAACAAAAATAACTATTCTGATCGCAATAACTCTTAAATTAACAGTGACATTTCACATTAAAATTGTTATTATTTAAATAATTTCAAATAACAGTATTCGACAGATTATGTTTAGTATCAAAACAATATTTAAATACATAACTATAACAGGATAAATGTTCTGTATTACATACAATACATCATGCCACTTCAGATGCAGCAGTTCTTCACAGTTCTAGGAAAAAAAAAAAATCAAGATTTTTTGTCTATATCGCGCACCCCTATATCTTCGCATTTTCATTCATCTCAGAAGCAACTGCATTCCATATTTGAGGCCAACCCAAACGTTTGCAACACTTTGGCTCTCTTGACAAAAAGCAAACAGTATTTTCCATTGGCTTTTGGATTCTTAAAAGAAAAAATGCTCCGTAACAAAACAAAAAGTTCATGATTCTTACTCATTTTTCTTACTTATTTATACCAGTCGCGTGACATTGCAATTAAGGTTCCATCAAGTCTTCTAATCTTTCTTGAAGAGTTTAAGAAACAATAGTTTGCAAGAGTGCAATTAAACACAATAAGGCTATAAAAGCTGACAATTTTCCTATAAAAGACTTTCAGTAGATGACATATAATGCCTCTGTAGTCCCATTAAGCCTCTTGTTAGCAATAACTTTCAACAAGATTTGTAAAACCTTAAAAATCATTAGTGGGTTATTACTGATTTATTTTATTGCTCATAATAAAACATGAAAACATCCAGAGCTTGTGTTAACCACAGACATTATATAATTTGCCTGAAAACCCATGCAAACAGTCTTCAGACTTCATAACGATAGTACTGGGGTTTAGGACTAATTCCCGCAGAACTGTATTGTTTTTGAGCTAAACACTTAAGCTGTAAATATAATGTCACTAACTACTCTAGAGCAACAGAATAAAATGACTTTGTGACAACATTGATTGCACCGCATGTACACAAATGGTCCCAAACCCTTCACACATGATTATCCTGAGCTGTGAAAAAGGCAGCAAAGGGGTGGTGGATCATTTTAAGAGTCCTCAAAAACAAATGTAAAAAAACACTTAGTGAATGAAACTGATGTATGATTTTACACTGCACATACTGTAATGTAGTTGGCTGCTACTTATATAGCTACTTCTGAACGGCTATCAACACAAAATATGCTAACGTGTTCCAGTTAGTCCCTGTTGGTTCATCTCTCACTGAATGAAAAAAATAAATTAAAAAAACCCACAATGTGCTCACTATGTTGGCCAGCAAAAATGTCATTTTGAGCAAGTGTCCATATAACAAATAACGCGGCTGTCCCCATCTATCACTAGGGGTCTGATACTTGCTCCACTGGGTCACATGAGAAGCGTCTGCATGCTCGACTCTTGTCTCCTCATCTGGATAGATGGGCATTCAGGATGGCCCCATTCGCTTTTAGATTTAGCTTTCCACACGTGAAGAGAGCTTTTCATACTGCAGGTTTCAAGGAAAGCAACACGAGAATCACACAGCCGCCTTTTTCAACGACTTATTGGAGTATTGATTCTCTAAAACCTTCCTAAGCATACAGAGTGTAAAAATCAACAAGTGATTACTGAACATAAAAGGCATGGTGAAAATATCTTACACTTTCACTTAAGTAAGATCTGTCCTTAAAAGGCCATTAGTGATGTTTTTTTAACCTCCTAATTAGCCACCTCTGATGGTGATGCAGATAAAATCCAAGATTCTTCACACAAGCTCTTGGGGATAAAAGCGGTCAATTTACAGAAAGATCAGAGACAATGCTCTAAAAATTTCTCATGGAGAGTGTTTTATTTATGGCCACATCAGTGTGTGACTGTGAGAGCTATTAGAGATCAATTATCGCTGCTGCTACTAGAATTCTGGGCAGAGCTGGACGGCCATTATTCCACACTGGATTGCTCTGGGAGCTGAGACCATTTCCTGGCAGATCTTAACAGCTTGAGATAGAAACAGGAAAACTGTAAAAATACACATGAAACATCTACAGCACGCCGCCATCTTGCTCTGATAAGCCTTATCACTGCCCAATTGCTCTCAACAGGCACGCACTGGCATGTCAACAGGAACTATATATATAAGAATCAAACTTTAGTCAACACTTTACAGTGCTTTCCCAGGGCTGTTATCTGTTTTCATTTAATGAGGTCATCCCGCAATCACAAAACAAACAGTTTCAACAAGGTGAGACTCCACCCTGGTTTTAATCCATCTGAAAACAACATGATAGCAGTGGAATGATAAAGAGTAAACAATGCATTACGACTGACTACAGGTCACTTTCAGAGTCGCAAGGTTTTATGCATTAAATAAAAAAGAATGAATGAAATTTATACATTTACAAATATATGTTTATTTGTGTGTGTTGTGTGTATATATATACACACACACACACACAAACACACGCATGCTAGTATTAAGGCATTATATGAAATATTGTAATTCTGTTGTAATTCAAATCTGTGTTGTTAGTCTAAAAATTGTTTATATTAAAAGCCTGTCTGCCAAAACAACAGCTTTTGGAATGCTCTACTCTATGATGTAATAGTGTGGATAAGCACCGCCTCCACAGAAGATGATCAACGCCTCCTTCTACATCATTTAGCCCTGCTCACTGATTCCCACATACAGTGTACACAAAAAATGGCGAATGCACAGGTCTATGCAGAAAAGAGCTTATTACTTCGAAATTATATTTTTGGATGTAAAAATCTTGTGGATCTCAAAGAACAGTACAAAAAAAGGCAATTCATGACCCTTTTAAAGATATTAATTTAGTTAATATACTTTTTAAATAAACTAAGTACAAACAATACATGAAACAAATATTTTAGGGACCTGATCAATTTACAATATTTGAATATAGCTAATATATAAATGTAAATTTGTAACATATGATAATTTAAAAAAAGTAACAACACAGGCGACTAATCCCAAGTACAATAAAAATAATGATGCTGGCCCTAGAAAGTTTCCATAACAGACAAAACACAAGAAGCTTGCCCATGTCCTGCTCCAGAAGGAAGGAGGGTCTGGTAGAAGCCAGGAAACACCTGCTGTAAAACACACTAACGGGTCACCCTTGACATCTCATACATCTGCTTTATTTTCTCTCCCTAGTCTTGGAGGATCTCTGCAAAAGAGTGAATTAGCACTTTTCCACAGATGTCATGTCTCACAGACATTCATCTTCTGTAGACCGGGCAGTCATTACCTTACTTCTGCCGTCTGATGAATATGCCAGGAGCGTACTCCATAATCCAAATATTATTGTGCCAACCAGGAACGCTTAGTCCAGATGCTTCAAATATGAGTAATGAGTTTAAAGGGACAAGATTCTCTCACACGTCTCACGTCTGATCCACAGCTGAGGTTTAGTTAAAGGCGGCGTCTGTTTTGCTAACCTCAGCTATACGATTAGCCCTGCTCATGCTTCATAAAGTTTCATAAATAAAACACAGGTGCTGCTGTGACTCAAAACATCATGAGACTTCGAGCAGACTTTGAGATGGACGGCGTTTTAATGGAGATCACCTTAATTTAATCTGCCTGTAACGCAATGACTGAGAAGCTGGTAGATGTAATTAACAGATAATCATCTCTTGCGGTGGAGATGAGCGGACTGTTTGCACGGGATAGTGTGAGACGGGGCTGGGTATACGTGACAGCTGCATTTGATCCTGAGGGTCCCTACACCGCTACAGCTGGGGTGAAATAACACGGAACCAACCATAAATTGGCCCACCGTTTGAGTCAAAGTATCAAAAGACGCGTACTTATGAACAACAAACACAGTCATCCGGTTGTGGGAAAGTCCAGTCTTTAGTCCAGTCCGTATCTGGGAAGGGTCAGACATACGGTGTAAACAAAGATGCTGGAAAGGATGTCACATACTAAGATGCTCCATTAAGAGCCACCCTATAAATGAATAAACCATCTGAGCGCGAGTGATCCAGCAGCCCCAGCTGTATTTGCAGAGAGCTGCTTTGGACGGGATGCAATCTAGTATTCTGGGTAGCGTAGTGAGGTTGGCTATTTAATGAGATAATGGCAGACAGTTGTGGGGGGAGGGGGTGACCGTGTGCTGCACATATGATTACTACTGAAAGCACTTCTTTCATTAGTACTTCTAATTATCGCTGCAAACCAAACCAGGAACAGTGATAGAAGAAGGGATGTGCTGATAATGGGTGTGCTAAAATAGCAAGCAGGATGACGCTGACAAAACCATGGGTACAAAAAATTTGAGACCATTAGTGAAAAAACGTGTATTCTTTCCCACCCACAGCAAGTTATGTTATCAGTAAAACAAGCTGACATGCAGCTCCACAGATAATGCAGGATGGACTCTCAGAAACTTTTTTTTCTATTATTTATATGCAATTATAGTACTTCTTAGTAGTATGAATTAACTTTTATATTTTCAATTACAATAACTTTTCATTTTATTGTTTTTTTTTTGTTACATTTTTGTTTTTGATTCGTTTTTTTAAACATCTTTTTAGCTTACATTTATTTGTATTTTTATGTATTGCCTCTTACATATTACTTCAACATTTTTAAGTGAAGTTGGCTTTTTTTGTCATTTTTGATCTAATATATTTTATTTCAGATATATTTTAATTAATAAGAAAAAGATAGTTTTTTGTAATAACAATAACAAATAGAAAAAAACGTATGAAAAAGTAACTGTATAACTTGGCATTTCAAATTTGCATCATTTCACAAAAACATGATAAATAAAATATTAAAATAATATGTAAGCAAGCATCCACAGTTCCAATTCAGGAATCATTAAATTTTTCCAACCTTTGGTTTGTAAATTGACTGGTTAGTTCATAAAGACAGGTACCTGAGAACGTATCTGTTCAAATATGTTACACAGACTCAGACACAGAGACAGAAAGATAGACCTTGTGACATGTCACCCCTGCAACACAACACACAGGGCAAACCAAAATGTTCTGAAGTGTGGTTACATTTCTAGTGTCATAGGCTTTCCGCAAAAACTCAGGCAGGATGGTGGAGACAATTCATAAAAACAGAATTTACTATATAGCGCTGAATGGCACAGAATTCTTTTTTTTTTTTTTTGGATGAATACAGATGGTTTGCTAGTTCATTCCAATCATGACATGAACTAGTGTATGTGAATATTTAAAACGCAAAAGACATGTTCTGATCATCTCAATGCATGAATGGTGGAAACCCGGTTTTGTTTACTACACAAATACTGAAGCACATGTGACCTCGCTGTGATTTTCGGCCTCTGCATCTAACTACATGACGGCATGAACTTCATCTCCAGAAATGCTGTGAGTCACTTCATGAAACGTTTTTCCGTTTCATTTGAAATAACTAACATAATACCATGCTGTATATGCACAGAAACCTGTCAAAATAAAAGTATGTTTTAACATATAATTATATTTCTTGTGTATTGCTTTTGTACAGTATAATGCATGTCTCTACATATTTCACTTACTGTCAAATTTAAATAGAACAATTACACAAAAAAATAATTAAATATGGAAAAAATAAATTAATAATAATAAAATAAATATTACAACCCCATTAACCACTAATTGTTTAAAAATACAATTATGATTAAATATTTTGAAAGAAATATTTACACAGTTTTTCTATTGTGTATTCATTTTAACAGTAAATATCTGTTTGTTTGCTAAAAAAAATTAAAGGGATCCACTTTCATTTGATTAAAAATCAATCAATATTTTATGTCTTCACTTAATTATCAGAAATAATAAAACACATAAGAATTTCTGGAAAAACAATGAAAAAGAAAAGAAAAAAATTGTAAGGTACTCTTGTTCAAAATGTTGAAATTAAGAGGGGGTTTTTTCACTGAAATAAATGTTTTTGTAATTACACAGGTAATATACCAGAAAAAAATTTCAGGTACCGATAAGTGATTAAAATTTGAAAAGGTAACAAACCCTAATGATAGAATACCATAAGAATACTTAAAATAAATTAAACTGGGCTGATGAAGTTACTAAGATGTGAACAGATTTAGGCCTAGATTATGTGATATGTCTTGTGAGTGCAGTTATACCCATCAATTTATTTGTATTTTAATTCAGTCATAATTGTGTGACAGTCTCTCAAACTCACAGTAAAAGAATAAAAGCCAAATGCATGTTGAAGGCAGCTGGCTGATTATCATTTTCCTGTGGGGTTCTCCAAAGAGATCTCGGGTGCCTGAATATTATTACAGATATTTTAATTCAGATGGAGACATATACCTTTCTATTCCTGGAAAACACTTCCCTAATTTTATGAGAGACGTTCGTCTTCATGACAAGATTCATTCCTGTCAAGTCTCTGTGTAAAGCTCCTTTCACCTAATGAGCATATATCATCATCTAAAACATTTAGCCATTATCAAATACACAGTAAATAATACTTAAGCAGGCTGTCTAACAGAAGTGCCTTTTGAAACAAAATTGAATCCTTATTTTCAGACCAAAAAGAAGCTGTGATGGAACAAATATCTGTTCATGTAAGGTCATGCCGTGTGACAATTTTTAAATACATACTTGTGTGGGTTTCCCTTGTTTGCTGTGTGCTGAGGGTCCTAATGAAGTGAGAAAAATATCATATAAATGGCAGCACATGTGGACCACAGTGCTCTCTCACACAGGGGCTGCGATGTGGAGCCGGTGTTATGTTTTATTATGAGACCCGACACTGCTGGAATGTCTGCCCAACCTCTCTCTAACGCTGACGATATTGGGCGGAGCTTCTTTTTACAAGCTTGTTTGCATGAGGAATGACCGCTTTTTAACTATAAAGCCAAACCGGAGAGAATTGGTGCAGTATATAATGATTCTCTGTGTTAATGACTTACATTGGATGTTAAAAAGCAAACTTTCCTAACATTTAGCTAGCTGTTTGTAGATCACCGAGCAATGCAGCCCATCACAAACATGTTTGTCTAAATGCAATGGTCAATCCGAGGCTTTTAAGTCAATTTCTGCTCAATATGCCAGTGGTTGTTTAGCTCGAGCTCTGCACGCTTACAAGACGTTTTACAGTAACCAACAAAGTTTAAACACAACGTTAAGAAGCGATACATTCAAACACGACTGACAGTGTAATAACAATGAATTTATCGCAATAGATGTGAGAATTAAGTTCTGTTACCTATATTTCTTTGTTTTTAATTCTATTAATTTTTAATGCAGTGTTTACTTATTTAAATAATATTTAAAGCTACATGTTGTTTTGATGAATACTTAACAACATAATTAACTATATAGTATTTTTAGTTTTCACTTTAGAAAACATGCTAAAATAAAACCAAACGCGGATCTGACAGTGATGAAATTGTACTTTTATTGGTACTAAGCACTGACTACTGAAATTTCGGTACTGCGACATCACTGTCTTGGCCAATAGTATCTAACATGAAATACTAAGCACTGCCAGACCATTTTAGTCAACTCCATCCTTAATGAAACTACTTAATCAACGGAGAAATGTTGGTAACCTATTCTTAGTTTTGTCTTGGTGCATGTGATCCTCAGATCAGGTCTGGAGAGCCGAGGTCATGCCATACAGGAGAGAGTGCACAGGCTTCACACATCCATCCTCAGCTGTCTGACAGAGACAGGATGGCTCCACTTCCCTAACGTCACAAGCCACTCTTGGAGAAGACAGCTCGGTTTTAAAGTGCACTTTGTAACAGAGAAGTGTGGTTTGCCTTCAGTAAATCCAAGCATTGGCGCTTCTCAAACCTCAAAGTCAAACGGAGAACTGGCAATCCCTCAGTTAGTGTCATTACAGTTCTGCATGGCTGAAGTAGCTTCACATGACTAGTGTTGGTGCTTTAAATAATGAGTATCTTGAGCTTTTAATCCTACAATTTGCATGCAACAGTTGAAAAAAAAGTAAGCTAAACTTTAGAAAAAGAAGTTAGCTACACTACAAACTACTAAAAACAATTTTAAAAGGGCTTTTGTTTTCTGTCTGTCTGTTTATCTGTTGATATAAACAAAGTGAACATTTAATGGTATATTACACATGCACACACACATATATATTATATATATATATATATATTATATATATTTATATATATATATATGTGTGTGTGTGTGTGTGTGTGTGTGTGTGTATATACTATATATTATATATATATATATATATATATATATATATATATATATATATATATATATATATATATATATAGGGAAAAAACATGATATATATATATATAATCACGTCAAAAACATAACCAGAAACATTCAACTAAATATGCGGTCACCAAAATAAATAAATAAACCAAGTAAAAGCAATGAATAGCAGCATTTAACTAAATATGCAGCCAAATCAATAAACATACAATTCTACGCAAAAAAATTAATAAATCAAATCAATTTACATGATGATTCACTACATTGCTTCTTGATGAAGACAAAGTTTATTACTGGAAAAGCTATTTTGTTTTGAAAGCTATTTTGTCATGCAACTAAAAATACAGACAAGTTAGTAATGTCTCTACTTTTAGTTTGTAATTTCCCAACACTGAGTAAGGCTCAAAAATAGTGAGTGTTGGTCAAAGCTGGAGAAGCGGGTCAGTCTACACATTCTGGCTGAGAGCTTGTGGAGCTGCAGTCGCTCAGAGGACTATATATATTTGTTCTGGTGTTTGGAGTGATTTAAAGAGACGGGAAATGAGGCAGAGCATGACGTGCACGCTCTGTGCAGACTGTGATTTATTAGTCTGACAGCCCCATCACCCCAAACACCTCAGTTATGTGCATTCTCACGATCAATTAAAAATAGCAGTGATGAATGCAATAATGGTGGAAAAGTCAAAATAACTATAAAAATTAATGTGGGCCTGTGTCATGTGATGATACTAATTGGCCTTAGCAATTGTTACGTAAAAGCATTAAATGCAAAAACAATGTAGCCCGCCAACTATGTTTCACGGAGAAATATTACCACTGCTGTCCCACAAAAACCCATGGGGCCGCATGGAGACGTGCCTCAGGCACATCACTGCGGGCTGCTAATACTCGACTCAATCAGAGATGACAGACATAGAGTCTCCAACCACATGCTTGTGTTTTCACTCAAGCTTCACAAACTCAATCCTTACATTGGGTTTACTCCCATCATGCATGATTGTGCAATATATTACACAGCCACACAGAGCAGAGACCTCAGGACTTGCATTTGTTAAAAAAACATGGATTGAGGTCTAGACGGTCCTGAGTGAAAACACCTGGATTTTTTTTTTCTAAGAAATGGCTGCAAGTCAGAGACATCTATAAAATAACAGCGCAGGCCCTCATTAAAAGAAACGTCTTTCAGCTGGCACTGTTTTCACATCATCCATTTCAACAAGTGTCTATACCCAACAAATAAAGCAAGCACTACTGCAAACCTGCAATTTGGACAATCAGAGGAAAGCTCAAAGTGTTGTGACAGACAAAACGTCGCATGTGGTAAAGGCTGTCAGCCCTGATTCATGAATGCATGGATTGTATGCATACTGTAAAAAAAATCATGCCTTAAATTGGAAAAGTAATTTCTTAAAGGGACACGTTGCCTATCAAACATATTGATGAGGATTATGGACGTTCACAATGGAGTTCAAAATTGTGGGATACAATTTAAAGCAAAATTAAAAAAGGTTTTTTGTAATTACAGGATAACAGATAAATGTGTGATAAATTCTTGAACAAGCGTTCACATACAAGAGCAGATGATTTATATGCTACATAAATCATTAAAACTAATTATTTATAAGTCAGTTAAAGCAGAATATGTCTGGTTTCGCAAGATAAGAAAGCCAGTAAGAGAATTCCTTTGCTTAATAAATACCCGTTTTCCATAAAATGAAGCTTCCACACATGCCAACTGACTCATGAAAAAAATGCTGAGGAAAGACACTTCCACTTTGAATCATGCGTTTGAAATATATAAATAATCAAACATGTCAGCGAGCCTGAGGTCCTTCCTGTTCATCACAAAAAACGACAACTCATCTATCCATCTATACCTACATCCATATCTGTTTGGCTGTCTGCATCTATCAATCAATATATCCATCACCATCTATCTGTCTAGATCTCCACCTCTCTCTCTCTCATCTGTATATCTATAGATATCTATCTATTTCTATCTTTAAATGTTTATAGATATCCATTTCTGTCTCCATCCAGATATTTATTGCTATCTATCTCTATCTATATCCATCTATCAATCTGTTCAGGGACCGTATGCAGACACATTAGTCTAAATTTGATCCAGTGCTTTGTCTGGCTCTTTTCTTTTAAAGGGAACAACACTAAGAGGGAGTGGTGACAGTATTTTCCCATAAAGAGAAATAATCGAAAGAATAAAATGCTGGGAGGTTTCCTGGGTCGGTCTTACCTCACTCCTTAAGAATGTCCCATGAGACTGAGGCCAGATTGTGAGGTTGTTTTACCACCGCAATAAGTGTGACTCATGTGCGTTTCTGAGCAATGGTCTACACTGAAGTGGACTACGCAGAGGTTTCTACAAAGACGCCTTGATTTACAGGTTATGGCTGTGATTCAACGTCTTTGGAGAGTTTCTTTTTTCATCTGACGCTTCATGGAGCGAGAGCTATAGTCTGGGTGATTACGGCTACGTTTAAGTTCACTCATCGGCATGTAAAAGGCCCCTTGTCAGAAATGGTACACTCACCAACTTTTAAAACAGAGGAAAAGAAAACATGATCACTCTGTCCGAGCAGACACACAGGTGGTTGGTATGGTGCCTTTGGGACTCAGTGGTGCAGAAGTAATAGCTACGCTTTTTCCAGGCATTACGTTTTGTAGAACTACTGCATACTTCTGAGTTACATTGGGCAGAGAAACAAACAAGGACCATCTGTCAACAATCACACGGGTTTAGTTTTAGCTACCTGCTCCTTCCATTCATTACCTGTTTATTTTGAGTCCAGCTCTACCACAACACAGCTCTTGCAGTCCAGAGAGAATTTGTAGTCCTGCCTGTGGAATAAAGAGAAAGAAAAACGGATTCAGTTCAACAGGTACTGTTAATATTCAACTGAACGTTGACATTTTCAAAAAAGAAAAAAGGCTTTTTGTTTAAATGAATGACAGAATGACAGTAATGTGCACCACATTTCCCTCCACTGTCTGTCTGCACCTTTTTACGAAAACTAATCAAATTGTACACTTACGTCTGTGTGAACATCGCTTTTCCCTTGAAAATGACTAATTCAACCCACAATGCAGTATAAAATTACACCATTAAATAGCACTAACCACTAGATTGCGTTAAGTGAATCACTGGAACCAGTTTGCAATGAACTCACTAGACTACTAGCCTACTTTAAACCAAAATGTTTCTAACGCGATGGAAAAATGGTTTAGACCCATTCCTGTGTTAACGTTCTCTTTAAATCCGATCTTTCAATTCACCGGCCTTTCTTACTCAGCAAATAACACGTCCTCGATCAGGCACGTAATTAAAAAGCAATTTCAGACACTATCGGCCGAGAAGTCGTAAACGTCAAGCAATTTTGCATTAGTTTAACTCGAGTTCTGCCATGACCGTTTCCGTCATTACTGAGCTTCACTATAGCGTTGAAGGACAAATCACTTCACAAAATGATTCATCACATCATTAAGACACACGTCAAATGAAATCATAATTGCTGATTCATTCTTTCTGTGCAACCAGACTGGGTGAATATGCTTACAAAAATAGGCTAAAAGGAAGCAATCAATGGCATTTGGAAGAACTCCATACCCAGAACTCTAGAGAGTGACATATAAGTGCTTGCTTATGCCTCGTTGATATATTTAGCCATTTGCGTATACCGACTTCTCCAACTTAGCATGTTTCAGCGCGAGTAAGTTTCATCGCACAAACGTATGCAAAATCACAAAGAGCACAGCTCGCGCCCTGACTCAGTGCTACAGAGAGGGTGAAAAAAAAAAAAAAGATTGAGTAGGTGCAAACCCATGATATATTTTCTTCTTGTCAGGGGCATAAATCCCAGAAGTTTGAAGGATTATTTTTCTTTTGGTTTGTTTATTTCTTTGAAGACCAGACTTACATGTATCCCTACACTTTTAGCAAAATAATATCAGCTAAATAAAAGGTATTTTTGCACTGTAGAATTAAGTTCACTCTAAACATCTCACCACATTACTAATTCCCATTACTGACAGTTTCTGAGTGAAAAAAACAAACAAACCTATTTTCACCTAACTAAATACACCTAACTAAAAAAAACTAAGCAATATATTAATTTCTTAGATTTGTGGGTGAAATATAACCCATACACCTTCTTAACAGTTTTTAGATTATTAACATGTTTACTAAAAGTTTGTGATAAACAATCTATCTGAGCAGCCACTGAACTTGTAGCCTCAGAGAGGTTGGGACTATTTCAGGTCTGTATTTTTGGAAACCTTCAGATGAGCTCAGTGTTGACCTGACCTCAAGGTAAGGATGCAAATATAACCCTTTCCATTTTAAACTCTGTGTGATAGGACCTAGTTTGGCAGACGCATGTGTAAACAGCAAACAAATCAAAACATCAAAAATAAAAGTAAAAGCGTTTTTTTTTTGTTCGTTAATTATGAGGTCCAATCCCTTTCACACCCTTCGTCACATGCTCTTACAAGAAAAGCTCCTTCAACGTTCTGAAAATATGGTTACAAAACAAATACAATTTACAGCCATTAGTGACCCACCCAGGGAGGAACCACATGAGGACTGACTGTATCATTCAGTTTAAAGACTGGGTGTGAATTCATAACAAACCCTGCATATTTAAATGTCTGAAGTGAAATAAGCCCATTAGGTATTGCAGCATCAGACGCATAACAGAATGAGTCATAATGGCCATTTTAATATTCCAAAATTATCCTTTTTAGAGTTTCGCTTTTTTGTGAATATCAGTGATGCTTCAATCATTTTTTTTTTTTCAAATAAACATATTTAATAATGTAGTCTGCAAACATGACTTTACGGTTTTACTTTAGGTTCTTTCCTGTCATGGCGAAAATAATATATAAAAATAGCGGGATCCTTGACGGTCACATAAGGCCTTCATTATGTGAAATAACACAGAAATCCAGAGCTCAGAGATTCTTTGAACAATTTCTATTAAAATATCTCCTTTTGTATGTTACGTAAGAAATAATGGGCTTGGAACAATATAAAAGGTAAATTACAACAAAACTTTCATTTTAAAATGTCTTCTAAAATGATACAGTAGGTCAATCGTTCACACATAAACCTTTCTTCTCGTTTCAACCGACAGTGAATTCAAACTCTCGTTGTTACTTTGTTCTTCTCTCTTCACATCCAAATCTCATCCTCAAGTCTTTATTAACTGCAGCCAGAAGAAAATCTCTGTAGTTTCATGACAATTCTTTGGTGTAAGATGAAAAGTAAAGCGAAGGCATACCTTACCTTGTCAAACGAACCTGACAGGCTCTTGATGTATTTACCAAAGGCTTTTCAACCACAACTTCACCTGGGAATCTCCAATCTCACATCTTCTCAGTAACCCAACATCTCTACCTGGCTCTCAATCGCTCTCTATGCTCTAGATGCGTTTCTATCTGTTTATCTCTTCAATTCAGCTCCTCCAGAGCGCTCTAGTTAGGCCACACCTGTGCTGGGGTGCAACATCTGTGCAACCAAACTTCCTCTATTCTTAAATACAGCATAAAACTCCCAAAAATCCCTCCCTACAGTGCCATATCAAGACCTTTAGGGAGAAAGCAGAGAAAGAGTAAAGGAGGGGTTTTTGGGAGTACATTAACGTCCATGCTCTCTGCTCATTTTGCCCATCCAGCTGCAAGAGCGTTTGTAGCCATGGAAACTACTTAAACGCAGCCTGAAGGAAGTGTGTCATTGTGTTTTAGCAATGCACCAGAATAAATAGGGTAAAAATAAGAACACAAGCAGCTAAATACTAATCAGGTTTGGCCACATAGCCCCAAGGTCTTTTAAATAATGCACACAGTCATTTGCACAAAAGCCCTATAGGCTTTGATAGCACAAGGTATCATAAACATGACCTTATATATGAAATCTGGCATGTTTATCATTGCACTTTCCCCTCATTAGCAGCCAAGCATTGATATTACAGTCATGTCGACATGTTGCAACCTTTACTATGTAACAGTGTGTTTCTTATTTGGGACCCCACCCACTATCAGGGCGTTTTCCAAGGAACAATCATTAAGATCTTTCCAAAAAATGAGTCTGAGCTCAAAGTTTACTGCCTGCAGACAAACAAACGTCAGCTCCCTGCCTACTAGTCTCACACTAATGAGGTTGTATTTTACATTTACATTTCAAGAAAACATAGCATTAACTTTCATAGGAAAAGCATCAGCATTCGACAGCAGTCCTCTGGGTATAGCTGATCCCAGATGACTTTTATAAATAGCTGTTTTGGGCAAAAATGTAAACTCCTCTTCCATATAAAGCTAGATATTCATCTGAAAAAGTAGCCTTCAGCATAAAGTCTTTCATCCTAATTTATAAACCATACACATCCAAATAAACAAAACACAAAATGTATTTAAATCATGTAAATTATATTTTTTTACGTTGTCACCTGTCAAAATGACAGAGTCTGTTTACAATTACTCATTATTTTAGCCTTTCTAGAAGTGGAAATCTCCTTCACTAACACTCACTAGTCACTGTCCAACTACTGATATTAGCAAATCAGTTTCAGAGGACGCAGACAACATGATTAATACTCATAAGCCGAATAAGAACTATTCGTATTATTTTATTAGTATTATTGTTAGTCTGTTTTACATAAACAATAACCAATAATGTCTAAAGCGTTAACTTTCACAGTAAAACACATTAACATTCCACAGCAGTGCTAAGCTGATCCCCAATGATTTTTATAAATAGCTGTTTTGAGAAAAAAATGAGAACTTGTCTCCATATAAAGCTAGATATTCTTCTGATAAAGTATCCGTGACGCCTTCCGCATAAAGTCTTTCATCCTAAATTTTAAAAAAGCAAAAATACACAAATCTAGAAATCAGCAGCCAAGTGAACATTTGCAATTCCAACAGCAACGACATTTGTAATGTTTAACCTGATTATTACTTTTCCATAAAATCCCAGCTTCTGAGACTGAAATGTCAGAGTTAGGCTACAAAGGCTTATTATTTTCCCAATTTCACCCGTCTGTCTATGTGGCTCTTCTATAGTCCACAGGGGTGTCATTACTGGTTGTACATGCACTGGAATTGTGCGTACCAGCCTGAAAGGCAGAACAGATAACAGCCACCCTGAGCTCCATCTCGACGCCCACGGACCACCTCAGCACGGCCTCAGTCTGAGAGCTAACATCCACTCTTATCCAGCAATCAATAAACCACAACTGACTAAAAGCCGTCCCGGTATCAAGCCCATCTGTATCTGAGGGAGGTAGCATTCATAAACAACATCAGCAGCCGCCATGACCCGCATTTATGGAACGTGATGAAAGTTTTCATGCTTGTTTTCTGTCCTCTCACTTTCCCCTAGGGACAGGTCTGATTTATGATTTCTGTTCCCCCACAGAGCAGCGGAGCCATTAGGGTGAAGAAAGAGCAAACGAATGCATGAAGAGCACTTTCCCATTGACATGATAAGGAGGGGCGACTATTACGACCCCTGTCCTTTCTGCAGCTGCTGGAAGGCTCTAAACAACAACACTTTCACATGTTTTCACTGTTTTTCTGGCAAACCAAAGTGGCTGTATGGGGATGAGCAGACAAAATAACAAATGATTTAGGAATGCTATCAGGTTTTGTTTTCATTCAGCCCTAGCATGATCTAAAGTACTGTGGCCAACAAGATGACAGAAGAAGGTCATACTCTACAGAAGCAGCAAACAAACCCCTGGTGTTATTTTGTTATAGCCCTTGCGACCAAAGATGGCTTAAGATCATTTTCTGACAGTGTCAGAAATTCAGCATGATCATCGCACAGTGTGCTTACAGACCAGACATTAAAAATGTGGCATGAAATAAACAAGACATGGCGCTAAACCATAAAACGTTAAGCTCTTTTTCAGCACATATAAAAACTCCATCTGCCAAAGTATGAATTATCATGCTCTTTTTGCATACCACTAGCTCATGCTAATGATATTTTATTCTTCTATAGTACTGTGCATCGTAGCATACAAGTCAATAGGTGTATCATCGTACAGTCTGCATCCAAGTTCAAAAAATA
Organism: Puntigrus tetrazona; assembly: GCF_018831695.1. Lineage (NCBI taxonomy): Eukaryota > Metazoa > Chordata > Actinopteri > Cypriniformes > Cyprinidae > Puntigrus > Puntigrus tetrazona. The sequence continues at coordinate 11,716,643 of NC_056700.1, read as the reverse complement.
TCAGTGTGATATGCAATCGTCTTATTTTGCCTAGTTACTAAATGACAACAAGAAATGTTATCTTGGAACCTTAAATTTTTTTGATATTTTATATTAAGTTTGTCAATATTATTTCAAATTGTAATTTGTAATGGTTTTAGTTACAGTTAACTATAAAAACCCTGCAACATCTTGCATGTGCTAAATAGCTTAGTATAAACCGGTCATTGTGCTCTTCACTGGTGGTGACGCTCAGGAAGAAAATAAACAAGGAAATGGGGCGGCAACCCTCTGATATTACTATTCCACATGCTTGCTGTTCACATGGACTCACCCTAGTGCAGCTTTTTCCATAACATAAAAAGAAAGAAACATTTACTGGCATTCTATCAGTTCTCATACTAAATGTAAAGTTCGAAAATCCCAATTTAGCATCCTACCCACAACAGGATTGTGCCAGAGGAGAATGATTCCCACTGTTAGAGGCAACGCCTTCCATAAAACATTTAACACAGCCTTATAAATAAAAAACTACAAGGTTCTCTGCCATTCAAGTAGAGCAATAAGAGAGGCATGTAACTAAAGCCACACAATAGCTTTGTTCTCGTTCTCTCTCAATTTTGCCCTCCTTCCTTTCTAATGTTCCTGTGGAACTCTTGGCAGCGCTCCTGGCACTGGAAGAATGTCTTTGCCTCCGTGCCCGAGCACAACACACAAAAGAGCACAGTGTTAGAGCAGCGGACAGTGATTGGCCGTTCAGCACACGGACATTTACTCATCCTGCTGCATTCCACATGCTACAGGCCTGTGCAATGACACCAGAGCTGCCCCGAGGAAACACGTCCCGCTGCGAGCGTGAAGGAGCTCAGGCAATGGGCTCTGCTCCAGAAATGTGCATAATGTAGCCTTTATGAGAAAGACCTGTCACTGGGAACCCTGTAAACACGCCACAAGCCCTAGTTTGGTATTGTTTTAGAACGAAACCAGGCTGGGGATTAGATTACTGGAGAAGTCAATGAACGAAATACACATTTCTGAGTTTCAAAGGACAGTTTTGTCATTTGCATCAAATGAGTTAGTGGCATGGCCTTGTGGAAACGGCCACCCACCTCACAATGCATGTTGATCACAGCATGAGGGATAATTCAGCTCTGAAACCACACTAACAACACAATGATCTCCACTGTCTGATTGACGATTGAGTAAACCTGTACCACTACAAAAAGACAAGATAAGACAATAACGATTCCACTATGTCATCCATTATATTTATACTGTTTGAAATTTCTGTATAAACATGTTCCTAAGTTAATTACCAACCTGTCAGTCACAAAGAATGTTCCTTTCTGGAATCTGTGTGATGTCATAAGCATAAAAACTTACAGAACAAACAAATGTTTTTTTTTTAAATAAAGAACAAAAAAAGCCTGAGCGCATTTAAACACTAAGTGTGGCAGAAGGCCTGTGGATGCTATATTTTGCTGAGATGCAGAAACTCATTCATTCAGCATGTAATCATTCTTTTGAGACTTGCTGCTTAGTGTATAGCAGTCATATACTTGTTACTGGGATGCATTGTGGGATTGAAGTATACTTAATGACCACTATGGTTTCAGACACCACCACAAACGGCTGGTCCATCATTTTATAGTCTTTGAGAAGTCCCCTTTAAGATAACCTACTTCACAACCATTAAAAAGTATGTTCTATATTATGATTGTGCTTTGCATTAAATTTAATTTTGATGTACTACATTTGTCGTAATTCATGCGACCTGCCAGCATCAGGTAGGTTGCTTTACTCTTTTAAGAATATCGAGAAATTGGACATGCTATTCTTTTTACAAACTCCATAGCAGAGAACTAATCAATTTCAGATGCAGCCTTAGATTTATTGCGTACTCCACGTCTTCATAATGAAGGATGCATACAATGCTGCCTCAAAATCTGGTCCCAAGTTATTTTAGGAGGCCTACTTTTGGCACAGGCTTCATGTCAGGTGTGCGTCCATGATGGCTTGGTTTTGCAGCAGAGCTAAAATAATTAGACATGTCAGCAACTTCCTAAACCAGCCAAAATGTTCCCAAGAGACATGAGCTTAGCCTTGTACTGATTTGTACATAACAGTAATCAAGCTAACTAGTAATCTAGACAGACTGTCATTAGTCATAAAATTCTGCAGCACCAAATAGATGTCCATCATTCACCAGCTCAGATTATATCTATTACAGGTCATGAAAGCCTCCTTTGAGTATGAGAGACTCACCTCCTCATTAGCTGCACGTAAACCTGCGGCACGCTCTTTCGCATTTCAGGTTCCTCACGGCTCTTGAGCATCCTGCATTACCTCAAAAGGATCATGTGAATCACAGGAAAACCGCTCTCCACTTATAGACGTTCGCTGGGTTAGAACAGATAAGCAGTTACTATGGCAATGCCTGAGTTTTAAATAAGTTGCAGGGAGCAGTTTTCAGATTTTTCCCTCACCTGCCATGCAATCTGAACGCTCGCAGTGAAACTCTGCACTCACACTTTCCAAACCACATCAGATTGTAGAGATAAGGCCCAATGCGAGTTATGAGCGGGAGTTTCCACATCCCGCAAAAGCAGCTAAGGAATGTGCGTGTGCCAAAAAAACTTAAGTGAGTACATCCCAAATAAAAGGGCCATAAATAATTAATAGATCATATTGCTGTAACACAGCTTGAGACTTGGCTAATAATCAAGAGCGCAGGCCGCCAAAAATGTACTTGTGCAAAATGTTTTGTTTACTGCTGTATTGTGTGGTTACTATCACGCAAAATGTGTGGAACATGATTAAGTGACGATCACACTGAAGTGTGCATTTTCTCAAGCAGGCTTTTCAGCCTTCCTTGCAGAAGCCGGAATGATGGAAAAACTCCAATCTAAACACTCTGCCCTCTGACCAACCAGTACACAAACTTAACCAGCATTTTTCTCTCTTCTGCATGGCGCCACATGCATCTGTGAAAAGACACAAGTCTATAAAGAACTGTGGGAAAAGGACCTTGACCCTGAGAAACACTCCCTTTACACCAGGGAATACATTCCCAAATCCCTGTCTGCCACGCTCTACCTAGATTCCACACTACAAACGGCTAGATCTCTACAGAATATTTGAGCCTTGCTAAGATCAGTTGTTATGGTTTCCGAAAGATTTTGATCATAACCCCACAATTCCACCGGGCATAACCAAAAAGCTGTCACATCTTATTCTGCAAGCTTCAGATCTCCAATAGCAGCGAGTCAGTGCTGCACACACACTCGAGTCGCGAGCCTCTAGTTTTATTCAGGGCACAGACAGCAGTGTTTTGTCTGTGCTGTATGGAAATAACAGCACAAGGAGCAGGGCCTCACACAGCTAGAGCTTTTTTGCATCTAAATTGAACTATATTCAGAATCGGGAGCTTTCTTGGGAAGCCGTCCCCTGGAGGAACACTCGTTTTCTGAATACAGTCTCTAATGGCTGTGGCACGGAAATACTAACGCTCTGAATGGAAGTAAACAGGTGAAGAGAGCAAATGAAGCATCTTGATGGAGACTTGACTAGTTGCCGGAGGGCTTTCTTAATGCTGCACTTGAGATTGCGGCCATTATCGACATAAACCTTCCAGAGGTGATCCATTTTAATTAGCATACAATGCACATACAGTGAGGGGTTTATGCTGAGAGAAGCTCACAGAAGAGACCGACCTGACGTGGCGTCTTTCATTGACACAAACATGCTGTGCTTACCAAGCCATTTCGGTTTATAAACACTAGCTTTGTTGTAATCCTAACATGTCATTACAGATGTCATACTCATAAAAGAGTGGGCATGCAGTGGTTTATGAGAGCAGTTGGAAAAAATAATGAATGAGCAATGTCACCTGTTAACAATGGAAAAATAACTCAAACAATGCATCTAAATATTATCTCATCTAAATATTGCTATTGCAAAAAAAAAATAAAAAAATCAATAACACAAATGTAATTTTCACCGGATCATTTCGCCACTCTGGAATATATAGTACTCTACTTGTGTGGTAAGAAAGAGCAAACAAGTTTGAGGGGTTTGTGGGATGGTCAGTGCTGTCTGTTCATCCTGAGGATCTTGTCCAGGTGTGGCCTCCATGAAAGTCACTTAGGTCCAGCTGTCACTTCCTGTCTTACATGATGGGACAACCATTTATACCCACAGCATGCAAGCATATAGCAGAGCTCTCCTTCTGTGACAGTTTACATCCGAGGCACTCCGTGACTGAAGCTGTTTACATCCAAAACGGCCTTCAGAGATCCAAAAGTCCTGACCTCCCTCTACATGAAACCTTGCCTAATTTGAGCTCTTAAACAAAGTGCAAGTAGTAAACCCAGAAATACACCGTACGACCCAGTGAATGTTTCTAAAAATTACGAGGCTTGCTTTGCTTTACTAAAAACAAAAACGAGAGGAAGCAGATTGACTATGCAAGCAAGATAATTGCATGCCTTGAAAATTGCTACGTGCAAGCCTTTTGCGAGCAAGTGCAACTCTGCATGCTTGCCCAGCATGCACTGCAAAAGATCACTGACCGAGACCATTTCAAACCCTTCGAAGCATGTTTTAAACATCATTTGCCACGACACATGGTCAGCTTCTTAAAGACTACAGACAGTATTTTCCTGTAGTATACTGTACAAAAACAGTTTGAAAATAAATGAAGAAATTATAAAAGGCTAATGGCTACTGAAAATGTAGTCGTCTCAGGAAAAAAAATAACATTTTAAAATATATTAAATAGGTTAAAACATCGAATAAATTCATCTTTGGTGAGCATCTTTTCAAAACATAGAAAAAAATATATATTTACAACCAAATCCCATGTGATCAATTATGACGCGTCACTTCAAATTCTATTTGTCTATATACAAGCAGCCTTGTGGGAATGAGGACAGACTTATGTGCAGGACCACACACATATACTGTAGGAGGTGCCCAAAAAAAGCGTCATTGTAGGGGTCAGTGGTTCAGCTCTGGCCTTCATGTGGAGTTTAATGAGCTTTGGTCAATAGCAAGCAGTGGGGATGGGATACAATAGAAAGAGCAGAAAACCACTGCTGACCAAAACCTCACCAATGCACTCCGCTGTGGCTTGCTGGCAGTCAACCAGACCCGTGCAGTCCCGCAGAAGCTGGATGTGTGGAGAGAAATCAAATCAGATGCCAAACGACTTCACTCTCAGGACGCCATTTAGGAAGCGTATTTTCTGCATATTGTGTCACTGAATAACTCTAAGCCTTGCGAAGGAGGAAAAAAATATTGTGTTAGGACAACAGGCTGCAATTGACCCAGAACGATCAATTCCGGCACTTAGGAAGTGATTAATGCAAGGGAGCGCATAGCTGTGATCCAGAGCTATTTTGGGCTAATTAGAGAGGAAACGATCCTAAGACTGCCCAGCCGTCTCAGTATCTGTCAAGTTATCAGGCTAGTGACAAAGAACAGAGCACAGCTCAAGGTTGCACTCGAGCAGGACAGGCATGCATTTAGTGCAGGCGGGATGCCCAATTACACCCACAGCAGAGAGACCCCACCAGGATATTTATAAAGACAGCATGACAGAGATCTGATCTTTCCAAGATGCACAGGACATAAGTGCCGTGCCAGTTCCTACTGCTCAAGAATGAGTTAACAGCACCTCAGCCAAACTAAGCATTTAGGTGAAAAGTCTGAAAGCAAAATCAAACGCTTATCCCTTACAGCCAAAAGCAAACTATGAAACTGTTCATAACTTGTATTCAATTTGTGTAGCCTCAGGGGGGGCAAAGAACGAACGCCGCACATTCATCTTCCACTTCCAGATCCCGTAACTCTGAGAAATGAAACAAGCAAGCTAAAAATTCTGTCATTCTGGTAAATTATTAACGCGTTAGTTAAGTAAAAGTGACAGACATCGCACAGTACAAATCTGAACCTGCAAACAGTCGTAATTCGATGTGTGTTGAGTACAAACAAAAGCAGGCGTGTACAGCGCTCGGTCAGTTTACCGCGAGCGTGACTTTAATACACAGGCGATGCGGTAAAATCACTCCACAATCACAACACATGTATGAAACTCAAAACGCTGTGTGATACCGTGTCAAAAACAACCGACCGTGACTTTCCTCAACGCCCAACTTCGATTATAAAGTCTATTCGAACTTCAGACCTTCCCTTTAAGTCACGAAGACATTTTATTTGACAACCACGCGTAACTTCTACTTAAATGTACAGGGCAAGCATTCGCGAGCGGTGAAACGCTCGATAGATGAACAAACACATACCGTTTCGCTCCCGGTCAACGCTCGTCATCTGGGCTTTTAGGACAGTCCGATATCCAGAGCGATAGTTTCGTGTCTAGCGTGTCAACACACGGTTTTGTGGAGTAACAGCGTTACGCCTCGCCGTTCAGACTCTGCGTGCTGACAGCAGCCAGTGCAGAATGAACAGAGCCAGAGCGCGCGCGGACAGGGCAGATCCTCGCAAACGCGCTGGGCGGGAATATATAAACGGCGACGCTATACACGCTCACCAGAAACAGGTTACCTAAGAGCCAGATAGAAAGATAGAATGACAGAATGTAAAAATGATAGGGAGAACGAAAGCACAGATAGATGTAGGCATGTATGAATTTTATTGGAGTTTTATATGTTAATATATTCGTCTCGCCTCTTAGAAGCTAAAACTCAAAATAAATAAAACAGACACACATAGATAGATAGATAGATAGATAGATAGATAGATAGATAGATAGATAGATAGATAGATAGATAGATAGATAGATAGATAGATAGATAGATAGATAGATATTACATTAGATTATGTAGATTTTTGGGACATGACTTTACTTGTCATGATAGTATTTTCAATAAAGAACTGACATTTAGACTACCAGATATTTACATAAAAAACAAATCAAATCAGGTAATTAAAAGTCATCCTATTGAAGGTCCTCTTTCCATATCCTGACAAGGTAACAAAATTATAGTGAATGCTAAGTGTGTGTGCGTGTGTGTGATTTGAAATAGGCCAAACTCAGCTCCTGGAGGGCCACAGCCCTGCACAGTTTAGATATAACTCTAATTAAACACATCTGATCCAGCTAATCCAATCATTTAGGCTTATTTGAAAACTACATGGTATGTGTGCAGCAGGGTTGGAACTGTGCGAGGCTGTTGCCCTCCAGGAACTGAGTTTGACACCCCTGAAATAGGCCAATTTATAATTTCTAAACTAATTATTAATAGAAACACCAGAAAAAAACAGTTTTCTGACTGTGCTGAGCACCGCCGGGTGTTATGGGTGTTCACATTGTACAGGTCAAGGCTTCAGATTAGATTTGCCATTCATTAATTTATTGACATAAGTGCTGGGTTTACCATTACTTCTAATAAATGTTTGACATATTATTTATACATTTTCAGAATGTTCAGATATGAAATTCAGTAAGTTAAATTGTAAAGTTGTAATTGTAAAGGATCTAAACACATAATGCAAGATTATTAATGTATTATTTCTTATTGTAATGTATTAATACATTGTAGAATCCATGGAAGATGTTTAGCTAGATTAATATCTGAATAGATTTTCTCCATGCATCCAAATTCTGTGAAGCATTCTGAAAATTATTCAAACAGATGGCTGAAGAGCAAGCCAGGTAATATGTAAATCTCTTGCAAAGCTTATGCAATGTTTAATTGTGGCGATATATCTCAAATGTATTCATTATAACATTAAGGTACAGTTGAAATTACCTTGTTTAGGAACTATTATGCAGCACGAATAAGTTTTTAATTTCATATCGCTCTCTTCATCTTAGATCTATATCATTTCATATCCAACCAATAAATTCCAGAACCTACCGACGAATCCTATTGAAAACATTGAGATAAATATAGAGTTACATATAGAAAGCTATATCAGTGCAGAGGTGAGATATAATTGCTAAATCTGTCACTGCCATGACTCACCAATCATTCTGCATGTAGGTAGAAACCGTATTATACGGTTCTCCTATAATTCATCACAAACTCTTTGACCGCTTGCCACAGATTCTTTGACGTTTTTCCATAAAGTATGAATTCAATCCATTGAACAGGATCTAAGCTCAGCTTAGCTGCTTAGCTGTGAAGTTTTAATGAAGCACAGAAGATTAAACCACACAACTAATGAGCAAGACACACTTACGCAACCACATACTCATGGTTATCTCTGTGCCCCCTGGCTGTCTCTTCTCGTCTCTCCCGACAGATAATAAAGAGCATTCTGTATACAGGCACCTGACAAGGTGTGCAGGTCTATTTAAAGCTAATGGGCCTGTTAGGTTGAGCTGAGCCCGCTTCAGGCGTCAGTTACCGGAGAAGACATTTTTCATGAGAGAAGAGCGTGGAGGGGCTTGGTCCCAGTCATGCCTGAAATTCTATGGTCCGTATTCTTGATGAAAGTAGAGATCTTTCATCTCTTAGCACCTCTGCCCTCCTCAGTCTCCAACTGTCACATAGTCACCACCAGCCGGTTTTCTCACTCCAGGCCCACACTAACCTCCAAGTAAAAGCTTCTCCATTATAGTTTCGCTGCATGTCATAGACTAAGTAAATGTGGCAATGTCATGACCCAAAGAGACAGCTAGACAGGGACTCATTTATCTTAAGGCACGATTGGGGCAGGAATCCAGTGTCTATTTCGGAAACACTCGGATGAACAATGATGCACCCCAAAAGCAGGTCACAGCAAAGAGATTGGCTTTTACAGTCCAAAGCTTTTAATACAAATGCTGTCAGATTCAGACACAACTTAGAAGTCAGTTAAAGGAAAAGAAAACTCATTCTGGAGTGTAATTTGGGAAAATGTCCCAGTGAAATGGTTTAAAAGCATATGAACTGTGCATTCGTCTTTCTTTTCTTTGTGAACCATTTTTGGTTTGTTAGAGGCCTAGCACAATTTTTAGCCCGTAAAGTGCATATATAATTGTTGTTGCATGCCAGATATTTCACAGCTTGTTAAACTGCGCTGTCTGCCTCCCAAATGGACTATGTTGCACAGTCTGTTCCCGAGGAGAGCCATTTCTAAACCTTCTCCCTCTTTATAAACATTTCTGTAATGTAATATATTGATCTATTTCTTGGGGGGGCTCTTTTTTATATATAACTATGTAAACAAAATCCTGGAGGGTATTCTAACTTTCTTGAACCCCATCCAAAAATACATTAGGCTTCCTGCTATATGTCAAAACACAGAAACAATGTTTATAGCCATTTAAGAATCCAGTGCACACTTCTGGATTTGCTTGCATACATTGCGCCAATCTGTCAGAGTCTACGTTTTATCAAGATTTGTTATATTGCATTATATATTCAGAAAATATTATATTCAGTAATATAATAACATCCATACAAATCACACTCGGCATTCCTCTGAACTGAATCAGCTACTTTTAGAATGTTTGTAATATATATCGCACTACAAAAACAGGTCACAGATTGCCCTTGGAATCATATGGCAAGCAAATGAAATAACAGAATGTTTAAAGAAAAGCTGAGCTCATTGGAAAAGGCTTTCTCTCAGTATGAAAGCAGTAAGTCGAGCCACAAGGTCAGCCCCTCACCCAAAATCAACATTTGCAGCAGGGGACATGAGATTCCTGGAGCCTTTTGGTTCTGAGACCCTTCATCCGAATGACACTAATAGGACATTTTGCATTAAATTTGTTCGTTTAGCAGGTGCTTTTATCCAAATGAGAATAACACGAGAAAAAGCAATTTATTCAAATTGCAAAAGGCTAGCTCGTTAGTGAATGAAGTTCATTTTTGTGAAGATTCGAATGGATTTCTTGAGGTTAAGGTTAGGAGTTCATCCCTCTACTGATTTTAATTATGAAATAGCATGAGTGGATGCAACAAAAGTGATGTTAAGTGACAAAGACAGATGTCTGACAGGCAGATTTTTGTCTTTCATTTATGGAATATTTTGCTTTCCGTGGTGAAACCCACACCACAGTTCCACATATACTTCAACCACTGCAGCAATTTCTGTTGAAAAGGTAATCTCTTCGGTTTACTTGAAATGCTGAGGGAAAATGTATATAGTGCAACCACTATAGAGAAAAATCAATTTTTCCTGCTATGCATGCGCAGAGTAGCATGTGGTGGTATTTATTTGTCCTCCATACAATGTATGCCAGCACTTCCATTGACTTGGTTTGTTTTCTGAGACTATACTGCTGTCCCAGATCTGCTCACTGAATTACTCTGACCCCTCCCCTTTAGTCACAGCTGTCTGTGCTCTGCGTCTGCAGTCAGCCTACAGCTTGGACGGAACATCAACAAGGGGAGGGGAATATATATCAAAATTGGCCAGGCCACAGAGAGGAGCAAAGCCACCATCAGGATTCAATTAAATCCCAGAGGGGCCGGTGGGAAAGAGAGTGGAGAAAGACAGAGGAGTCAGCTGCTGAGACGGAAAGGAAGTAAAGAGCTCTTTCACTCAGGAAGAAGACTGAATGTCAAGAATCTGGTGCGCTGCCCGTTCTTCATTGTTCACCATGAGAGATGGTCAAAGTCAGGCCACTGGGCTGCTGTTGCCCACTGGCAAACAAACACAGTAGCCATTGTGCTTCCATGTCAGGGGTCAGCGCTGAAGCATGAAGGCCTCCACATCAGAGAGCTGGATCCCAGCCATGAAAGATGACCCCTCTGTTCTGCCTCAAAGCCGTATGAGTAAAATCCACACAGACTGACTCTAATGAACATGATCTTTCTTCTCATGGCCTTTTAATGAGCACAGATTTGTGGCTACACTCTAAAACACTCCTAGTTCTATAATGGTGTAAAACAGAACTTCTCAGGTCACTAGATGTCAGGTGAGGGAGGACTTCAAATCCATGCCCCAGAGAAGGACAATTAAAGTAGTTGTTATGGTTGTTCCACTCTATCAAGTGTGAATAATGAATGAAAAACAACCAAAGAAGATAAGCAGAACTCGTGCAGTGGAATGGCAGGGCACAGAGGAGCCAAGAGAAACTGCTGCTTGTTTAAACTAGGTTTATAGTTGTCAGAAAGCATGTTATAATTAGTGTTTACTGCATGTGTTACCAAACTCTCCGGAGCCGGTGCAAACTTCACACTCAGAACGACAGCTTTACCTCATGCTCATACCCACAGAGGAGTAAACTGAAAATGCACACATTTTATTAGACCCAATCAACATCTTGTAGAGGTGTCTCTTCTTCTATGAAGGGATGTGATGCAAGGTATGTATGAATTTTATGAATTTTATTGGAGTTTGTTAATATATTCGTCTCACCTCTTAGATGCTAAAACTCAAAATAAATAAAATGAGACACAAATTGTAGATGTGATAGATAGATAGATAGATAGATAGATAGATAGATAGATAGATAGATAGATAGATAGATAGATAGATAGATAGATAAGTTAAAAGTAAGAAGAAGAATAAGTAAAGAAGAATCTTCCACTTATATAAGACTTATATAAAGATGTGAATATTCTGAATGATCAATGCACATCAAACTCTTTTACTTTTTTCATGTACTTACTTCGGATACATAATTTCTCACTCCATTTGTTTCTGAAATCTTTTCCTTTTTTAAAACTAAAAGAAAATAGTGATTAAAGACGATGGAAGTTCATAGAAGGTCTACGGTACACCTCATTCTGTCTGAGCCAAGAATAACAGTGACTTAAGGCTGCTGGATACAGAATAACTTATTAAGTGTCTGCTTTAGTAGTCTGCAGGATGACAGAGGCCTGTATTTCCAGCTGCTGAGTCCAGAAAGTACAATCCTAATCAAAGGCTCTTGATCCAATGCCTTGGTGGCCTTGAAAGCCACAGCCGCATCTAGCCCTGGTAGACAAACCAGAAACTGACACACACACACAGTTTTTTCCATATGAAAATTTATGTTGAGTGAAGTACCAGTGTTTAAATTTCAGCATTGCTCTCTCTTGCATTACCACAGTCTGGCTTTGAATATCATTAATAAAACATTGATATTAATTCAAACATTTTTCTCAACCTCTGGCATGACAGAACCTGCATTATGAGGTACACTGGAAAGTCTGGGCAGTCACGTAGGTGGACAGTATCCTATACTTACACAACATGCTTCAGAACTGTCTGCAAATCCCAAGTATAAAAAGCTGATGATCCGACGTGTTAACATGAGGCTGAAATAGAATGCGCTACTGTCGAGACTAATGGCACCAACACAGCTGGACATGAAATGGCACAGGGCGATGTGTTCATTCTATCATGCTGATGCAGTGCCAGTTTTGGTGTGAAAGGCCCTTTAGCTGAGCACAGACATTCTTTCTGTGGTTACAGTTTTTATTATTTGACCTTTTCAAATGGCATTTATATAATACGTAATTGCTATGACACTATATACGGAATCGCAAGCCGAAAATAACAATTATCTCTCAAAATGTAAGGGTCCTATAATAACATGTTTGAAAATAGCATCAACAACTAAAGCACATACTGTATCAACACTAGCTGTCTACACTCTCTGTCAGCTTCACACCTTTCCTTGTTTGACTGATGGCTTTTCTGAGTAAGCTTACGCAGTGTTTTTTTTTTTTTTTTTCAACAAACGAACTGAAAAGCAACCTTGTTTTAGGAAGTGGGTTATGTGACATATCAGCATGACTCCTTTTTGGTTTACCTAAAATGGCTCCGGGCTGCCATTTAATGACCACAGATAGACCTGCAAACCTCTTCTCTGTGAGTCTTTAAAACACCTCTTTGAAATAAAGTGCATTGCAGCCGAACTATGGACTAGAATACAAACACATAAATCTTTCGGTTTTGGGCTGCTGCTTTAAAGAGGAGGACTGGCAACTCAGACGATACTTCAGCCAACAAACCTCAAAGGGATCATTTACAACTGATGAATCACATCTCCTTGTATTTCTGTGAGCCATTAAATAAGCTGCTAGCTAAATAAATCCCAAGACAGTCAATACAGTGTGGAACGGCTAATACTAAAAAAGTTTTCTCAAGAGGAAATGGCAACGGCAAGAACTTCAGAAAACAGCTAATTTTTTGTAACCGTTGAGTATCCTAAAGATGTTTTGTGATATTAGTGACAATCAGTGGGATCAGAAGAGGCAAAAATGTAAATTGACAGAGTAAACAAAACGATTAAAAAATGTATTCAATTAGAATTCACACAAATTAAGAGCTCTAGCATTTAACAGATGACATAACACTCTGTTACTGTTATAATCGACATTCTTGGTGCAAAAGGGCTGCTTTTTTTTAACTAAAATTTAGGTTACATTTCAGGTCCAAGGTCCAATTCTCATTATTAACAAACCATTAATTTGACACATATTAACTCAAGGTAAGGTAGGTTTTGAATTCAGGAATTGGGTAGATTTAGGGATGCAAAATATGTTCTTGCAAAAAATCGCTAATGAACCAATATGTTACTAATAGCTAAGCAGCCGATATCAACTAGTGTTTTGTTGAAGTTAACTAAGGTTGTCAAAACCTCTGCTGAAACATGCATTTGTGCAAGAAACCAAATAATACACCTGTGACCCTGGACTCCAAAAGCAGTCATATGTGTTAAAATTATTTAATTAAATAGAAAATATTTGGCCAAGATACAACTATTTGGAAGCATGCATATTACTAATCAGACATGAAGTTTTGATATATTCGTGGTATGAAATGTACAAAATATCACATATCTTTAGTTATTGTCCTAATGATTTTAGAAAAAATGCTTAGCAAAACACTTTTGCTGCTATTGAGGTGGGATACGGGTAAGGTTAGGGACAAGTTTGGTGGTCTGGTATAGGTTTTATGGTGGGTTAAGGTGTAATGAATGGGTCAACAGTGTAATTACAAATTTACAGTTTACAAAAGTACAGAAGTTACATATAGGTATTTTTAATATATAAGTACAATGTAACAACATTTATGTACACAACAAGTGCATTGTACCAAATGATTAATTTAAATGTAAGTGTAGAGCCACCAAATACAAAAAGTGTGACCTAAAAATCAATTATTTTGACCCATTTTTGGCTATAGCTGCAAATATACCCAAATATATACTTAGGACTGCAGGGTCCAGGGTCCATTTGCATACCTGCCTTTGATCAAATTCAAGTAACTTCTCAACTTCCGGTGAAGCGATATATAGCTATTTCTTTTGAAGCACCCGTTGGACTGGGTATATTTGAACATGCCATTAAAAAAACATGCAGGAAAACCTAAAGAAATTGAGGTTGAAAGCAAACAGAGAGTTGAATGGAGATTGACCATGGGCTGAAAAGCAGAAGCAAATAAAAGAGAATAACGGAATAAAAGGCAAAGCGAGATGCAGAGATCTAGCATTGCTGAAGGTTGTCAGCTGAAGGATGGGTGCGACGTTCTCTCGGCTGTTGATAAATGTCTGCAGTGATGTGTGCTAGGCTCTGAGCCAGACTGCTTTTTGCTCCAGCACCCATAAATACCGTGCAGGCTGCCTGTTCATCACCACCAGCGCCACCGTTCTGCCTAGAAAATGCAACACTCTTCCCTCTTCTTGCATCACTCCTCTCCCCTCCAGAAGAGCGAGGCCCTGGTACAATGGAATTATTGTCACGTATGTCTCACAGAAGGTTCAAAGTGAAGGCTAGGTCTACTACTATGATCCCAGAGGCAAACTGGAAAAGAGAATGTCTTAAGGGATCACAGTACCTGATTTTTGAAGCACCAACAGTGGGGATCAAACCATAACGCTCCCGGCTGGTGGCCCATTTCTCTCACAATTCCTGTCTGATTTTTATCAGCCCACACTATCATTACCATCAACTTCCACTATCACTGTCCTCTCCCTTTAATATCACTCTTTTCTCTCGCCTCTATCGCTCTGATCCCGCTTTGGAGATAACAACAATAGCAGAGAAAGAACTGCTAGAATCCTGTCAGAGCCGGCGACAGCCGTTCATTTATGAACAACACGGCTGTCAAGATGTTTTTAATGGCATTAACGGGCGCATAATTCTAATGCTAATCAGTTATCTCGTGCCGATGGTGAACTGTCTAACCCTATACAGTTTGTATTTGGATGGAGCATCAATATGTCATGTTTAACAAGAAGACATCAAAAACAGCTTTGAAGTGAAAGATCTCTGTTGCACACTGTATCTTCTTCCATCAGCCCTTTGATTACATGGAGATCTGGAGCAGAATAAGGGCAGCTTGCCGAGGGGAGTGTCAGTGTGGAATTTGCAGGAATCTGATCTGGATGACTGTACAAGCGTACCTTCACTTCCATGAAACAATCCTTTGTGTGCAACTCCTTCAACTGTGGCACCGCTTGGCACAGGACCAAGAACGAGGAAGAGCATTGTGTACTCTACACACACTCCTCATGTCCTGTCACTTAACCCTCTCTGACTCGCAAAACAGACTGACTGAAATGACACGTTTTTAACAACCTACCGTGCATAAAGTCCTGTTAAATTCAAAGAAATAAATAGACGCCGTAAATGCTGTAAGCATTCGACTAGTATGCATGGGTAAGACATTTTTGACGACAGCTGCAAGTTGTAACTCTTCACGTGTTGATTTCGGAGACAGGAATGTCAGACTGCACACCTCTTTATTTGCCAGAGATGAAAAACAAAAGCAAGACGCATGTATGTGTGTGTGTGTGTGTGTGTGTGTTCTCTGCCTACAAGGGATGTAGCAGGGACAGTGGAGCACCTTCTCTAGTAAAGTGGAAGCAGATGTGCACAGGAAAGCTTCTATTTTGTGTACAGTTTGAAGGTATAACGTAAGAAAGAAACTTTTCTGCTAGACGTCTTTCTGATTGAATTGTGAAAGCATTGGATGAAAACAAAAACATAGCCCACGATGACATTTAGGAAAGCTGCTTGAGTTCTGTAATGCAAAGAACACTGGATCAAAGTTTCCAAGACAAAAAGGTGTATATGTACATACTATCCGTGAAACATATTAAAGAAATATATGAATGCACTCAATGTTGTTATCCATATTTAGGGCTTTTTATTTGAACTGTAAATGGGATACATCAACTCTGCCTGTTTGTACAAGTTCATCATGTCATCTGAATGAGAAGACAGGTGGAGGTTAGCGTGGCTTCGCTGGGATGCCTGAGGGTTATATCTACATGTTTTTAGATTTTGCAGGACGCTTTCTTGCATGGATTACAGATCCTCTGCGCTCTGTTCCTTCCTTTATATGTTTATATTTTTAGAGATTTGTAATTGAAGCTGCTAAATGAAGGTTGCAGGTAGGCTACATTGATTTTGCACATCCTTAATTAGCTAAGTATCCATAACCATGACAGAACATGGTATTTTAAGATTTGCAATTCATTTTCAGAATTCATTTACAGCTCTAATCCATTTTCAGTCGAATACTCCATGATCCCTTTCATTTCTGCACATTATTACCAGAATCCAGTGTACTCTGCTGCTATGGAAACTAGCTTCTGCGTGTAGTGACCAAACAACTGCCCATCTGGATATCAACACGGTACTGTCTTCAATTAAATGCAGTCATGCTTCTAAAACAAATTCCACTTTACGTGTTTATCTAAAATTATTGTCATCATTTACTCATCCTAAAATGTTCGTTTGTTCATCACACAGGGCTATGTGACTTGGAATGCAGCAAAATAATTGCATGGAAGACTTTTATGCTACAATTATGTTTTATTACAAAATAAATGCAATTGTGATCAGTTACAGTTATTGGAAGAAAAATTGTAATTTACAATTGCTTAAATTACAATTACAGTTATTTGTAATGTTAATGATTACAAAGGGGGGTTACATCTTAATATCTTCACAGACTTTGCCAAAATTGACTTTTCTACTATATGAGACACCAATATTTCAGGAGTTTAGGACAAAGTAGACAAATTAGGACAAACAGGCAACCTGGTACAAAAATTTGTACATTGGTGCACTTTTTGTGCAACACCATTTTTATGTACCTTACTGCATGTTTACCTGCGGTCTCAAAGAGAAATGATTGGCACTAAAACACCTTTGCACGTTTTTGTTACGTTGCTCCAGTTACATATTGTGACGGTTCAGAATTAAAATATTTAGAGACTGTCACTAAAAGTTAACGCTCTGTCATACTGGAAATATGCCCTACACCAAATTCAACCTTAATCCTACTTAATAGTGTTAACAAATGCAAAACTAATATCAAAAGGCAGCCATGCCAATTCATGCCAAAAACATGCCAATTCAACTTCCTTTTATGCAGGTTAGACCAGTTTTGTCGAACAGTAGTTATACAGGATTCGAACCGAGCTTTCCATTGTCTAAGTGCAACACCCTATCATGTGAACTACGAAGTAAACCTACAGTACTGTCTGAAAATCCCTAGATATGAAGCTGCTTATGTGTGCTAACGTTCAAAAACACCAGTTTTCAAATTTCCCAGTATATTAATATCATGTCATGACATACATAACATGACGTACTTTTAGAAATTGTGCGGAAATTATGCTTTATTAATCAAAACCCTGTGAATTTACGTGAAAAGGAATAAAAGATGCCTGAGTTTTACTGCCTCTAGTGTTCATTTCTTTGGGAACTGCAGTGAGTGACATGTACTTACTGCTCCATATTTTGTGTCTCTAAAAGGTGAGACCAGGTAGCAAATAGCACACATACTTATTCAATAACTACTTTATTTTTCATTTGGGTTCATACATATGCTTTTATTTATTTAAGATTAATAGTTATTTTTTTCTAAGGCATTCTTAGATGCCGGTGTTTCCTATGCAACCATTTAATTTCAAAAACAGTATCATAGCTATTGAACTATATCTTATTATTTTAAATCTGTATTTATCCTCAAAACGATTTTTAAATCTGTATTTAACCTCAAAACGGGTAACTTGTAATATGCAACCTCTTAAATTTCCAAATGATCCTTTCTAACGCTGCTTATGTTCATCTTCTTGGAGTATCCCAGACAGCTGGTCTCCGATCGAGTTAATAAGAGAGCAGCTCAAACATCCTGCTAAACATCTTTTTTTTGCATTTTCACCAAAGAAAGAAAGCCATACAGGTTTGCGATGACACGGAGCAGTTAAACGATGACAGAATTTTAATTTAGGGAGTCATTTGTTCCTTTAAACAGCACTGGGGCCTAAAGGAGTAATCATCTGTGCTCAGATTCTAAATTTCATTTCTCACGGGACACGAGAGCTCGGTGACTCTCAGTCAAAGCTGCCGATAGGGGTATCAAAGAACTTTAATCTCAAAAACTCATTAAAGTCGCTCTGCTTTGGATTAACACACTAAGGGCCTGGACAAAGGAGTCTTTTGACTTTTAAGGACTTTCTGTGACTTCATCTGTCCTTCTCCTTGCTCTCAGATGGAGCTGCAGTGAATGAAGGTTGGCCGATGTTTCTCTGCTGATTGGAGCCAGCAGTGCAAACTCCAGCCCAGAGGAACATGATGAGAGATGATGTCATTGTGAGTAAAACAATCTCTGTCTCTCGTTCAGGGTGTATAAAAGATGCCCCATATGGAGAAATAAGCCTCCTGTTTTTTTAACAAGCTGTTCAGAGAGCCAAGTGTTACTGATCCAAGTAACACCATGTGAAGGGAATTATGGTAGTTTTTTTTTCTCTAGTTGTCTCACATCTCTTCTCATGGGTGTTTCCTTGGATTTGCCTTTCTATAGCTTTGCCAATATCCATTATCAAAGCTTATAAAGCAAGTGTGAGTCTTTTTACAGTTGTTTCTTTCCATTGATGTGATGTTGTGTGTGTTGCTCCCTAAATGGGTGTTTTTTTTACGATTACGGTAAATTTTACGATGCATCAGGTATTTCACAAAATAAAACAAATTTGTATTTAATTTGGCGATTTTTGGTGAGAAAATGAAAGCAGTAAATAAAATAGAAACGCATGTCGCCAAGTTTGAACGCTTCCAAACCTCAGAATTTGATTTCACTTGCGTTTATTCATTGAATCTTATCAGTAACCGTACGTTTTATTGTGTGGTATCTGTGTATTAAGAGGCCATGTCTCCTCATTCCAGTCTATGCCATCCTGACACTAACCTCTCAAAATCTGCTGTGTCTCTACAACACAAGATTCAGATCAGTCAACCTGTCAACACGGAGCATATTTTGGAGCCAAAGAAGAGTCTGAAAGGGTCACTGTCCCCCTTGCTGTACCTTTCACCGGCGAGAACTCTGCAACCCTGACTGAGAACAGGACAGGAATGGCATGAGCCAGCGACAAAAAACATCCAGACCTTCAGTACTACTGCTGGCCTCAGTGCTCATAACTGATGTCCAACGGAGGAGATCTGGTTAAAAGTAATCTGTATTGCTTGTTTACTTCACTTATACCATGCCAGTTGTCACTTGAAGAGAACAATAGATTAACCATTATGTGTGAAGAGACGATTTACTTGTTAAGAGGGATAGTGAAACATTTTAGTCTGTTCATTTTCATCTGCACTAAAACAAAAACTGTTGTCAGATAACCAAAAATACAAAAAATGAACAAATTGCTTATTCAAAACTCGAAAAATATAGTGGATTCCAAAAGTCTGTAATTGAAAATCAGGTTGAGCGCAGCACTGGTGCTCATGAACTTTTCGAGTTTCTGTTAAACCTAATGATTATGTTCTCCTGCATGATTTAAAATTATCCAAAGAGCACCTGACCTTTCATAAAAGGACATCTGACTGCATGCACAGAGTCACATCAATGGCACAGTTTAACTTCTCAGTGGCCTTAAAATCAGGGTTGCCATGCTTTCACAGCAAACCCCTCCCAGTTGCTTCTCAAAACTAATGCAAAACTAGCTCAATCGCTTTTCAGTTGTAAGTCCTAATAATAATTTCCATTCTGGTGGGGTAAAATGTATTTTGTCAGGGTTTCCATGATTCCAAGTCACATTGCAGTGGTTAAATATCACGTTAATATTACATTAGCCCATGGAAAGGCTGTACCCAATTTTGCAGGAAATCTGCAGACTTGGCAACACTGCTAAAAACCTTATTCTGAAATGTTTTGTATTGATTTTACATCATATTTTTGAGTTTTTTTCAGACACCACTGTAATCAATTTGACTGAACATCTCAGTTGGTATAACCAAGTTAGAGCATTTTGACAAAGCTGGCAAGACCCCTTGGTCTAACTAGTTTCCATGTTCAAAACCAGCTTGACCACTTTAAACCTCATGTTAGTCATTGGTATGTGTCCACACCTTTGAAGAAGTAACTCCCCTGTTCATTTGTGGGGGATATGACGTCTCTTAAATGTCATTTAAAAAGCAAAAATTAGTGGTGAGATGGCCACAAACAAGAAGTAGGTCCAGGTGTAACAGCTGAATTTTCTCGTGGCATTTTGTGTTTAAGAGGTTGGAGGTAAGCACAATGATCTTTTGAGTTTTAACCTGATTTAGCACAGATCACTAACTGAGAAAGAAAGACAGCAGTGATTGTTTTTAATGGTGTGAGCATGTGTTTACCATCATTCTTCTTTTCAGTCTTTTAAAGCCTCCTATAATCCTGTAGTCATAATACTTTTGGTCTCGTTAAAATTATTTTCACACCACAGATGGTTTCATTTAGAAAAAGTTTGATTTATTATGGATATTTAGGCCACAGGCTAACATCTACTTTCAGTGCTAGCCGTATGCTAGCTATCCTGAAGAAAATTATTTTCATACAGATATAGCATTGCTCTGTAGATTACTGAGAGTTTTTTTTTCGAATTTAGTTTGAAATGGGTTCCTCGCTTCGACGTCGTTCCATCCTTGACGTCTCCTCAGCAGATATTTTTTAAACCAAAATCGTTTAACAAAAGCAAACATTTGCAAGCCTCAATTGTCTCATAATAAGAGAGGAGCGATGATAGATAATGCAGAAACAACAGTTATGAAGACCAAAGAGGCCAGTGTATTGCAAAAACCCTCTTTTCCTCCGACTTGGCAGTCCTCGCTGAGCTAGCCACAGTCTTTTTCCAATTACAATAATCACTGCACAGAAGTAACAAAAATCCTGAACGGCTAGGGATGGTTTGGACAGAAGAGCTCAGTGCCCATGCACTGCATACATGGACTGCGGTGAGGAGAGATTATGGTAAACTCAAACCTATCATTAAAACCTGTCTGGTTTTCAGCTCAACACAGACTTTACTCACTTGGCATATGCTAAATATGTAATTTTTGTGACACAATCCATTTCGTCAGCTGTAACGAAATGCAACATCAGATTTTTCTAAGCAGGACACTGCTTTACTATTTACCGTATCAGCCTTGAGTATCCAGCCCTGTTGGTCAATATGGCTTCTTACTCATTTACTTAATACAATTAAAATAAACTGTCTTAATTCGTAGATTCAATTACACAAAATTAGTGTGTATTTATCACGATGTCGTTCTGCAAGTGAACGGTATGTCTGCCCTAAAGAGGCATAAAATCACTTTCACAGACTTTTATATTAACTGTTGCCTCAAACTCGATCTTCATCTTCGGCTAAAAAGTCAAAACACGTCTCTTTCATCTACACTTGACCCAACTATAGCTTTGTATTCTATTTCTTTTCTATTTCTTTTTATCTATACATGAATTTAACCCTGCTACACGTACTGCTTGAGACTAACCGGACTTGTCACAGCAGTGTTTTAATGTTTATTAGCATTTGTTCATATTAAAGGTTTAACCGAACAAATGTTCTGTAGTCCTCATATGTAAGCGGTCGCGTGAGGATTTTTTCCTCATAACAACACTGACCTCTAGTGTTGGACACTTGACATGACTATCGAGGTCAAAAAGTAAAACTAATCAACGCCTAATATCGCTGGAAAAATGTCACAATACTCATTTACACTAAATGTAATCTTAACTCGATTTCTGATCTTTAAAAAATTTTTTTACATTTGTATTGGAGCATGAAATTATATCGTGTTGCAAATTTTTAATTCTTTGCTTCACAGTTTAATGAAATGAAATGACCTAATTAGTGATCATGAATGCGCATTAAATAATGCGTTAAATATGCACTTGCACTATTATCTTTGTATGCGCAGTATGCAGTGATTCTGTGCATGTAATAAAGACTACATTTCCCAGAATGCTATTAGGCATTTCACAGGAAGTAACAGTAACTTCAAAAAAAAAAATCTTTGTAGAATTGCTCAATGTCATATTGTCTAACCCCTTGATAGCTGCAGAGAGAAAAGAAGAGAGACATCACTTCATGATGAAGCTGCTTGGCGGTATTACCTTGTTATTAGCAATAGCTGTTGCCTTTTACATCTACATCCCATTACCTAGGACAATCTCAGAACCATGGAAACTGATGGTGTTGGATGCCACATTCAGGGGAGTTGTGATGATGGTAAGTAGCAAATTTTAAACAGCAGAAGAAGAGATGATTGACTGGGAAGCTTTTCTATTCTATTCTAAACTGAAACAGCAGGCTGTGTTTCCTAATTGGAGGACATATGTATTTTCAACTAAATCTTTATAGTAATAATATAAGCTTGTATATTTGTTTTGGTATTAAACTTAAGTGAAACCTAACTTATTGTTGCACTGAGTGCCTAAAATCTAACCAGAGCTGATAAAATTACATTGTATGAACAACATAAAACCTGACAACATCCACCAGTAACTAATAATAGAGGACCATCTGTTTCTGAAGATCTGTTGTTAAAGAATGACATTGATTTGCCTGTTCAGTTTTAACTTTGTCCAACTTGGCAACACAATAGATAATACCCAAGAGCAGGATAAAATGTTCCCTATTCACTGCCTTCATGAACTTTACCCTCTTTTTCAATGCCTTGGCATTTGTTCTCCTTGTGAATGCACCAAAAATATAATGCAAACTGCATTTCAAAACCATAATGAGGGGAACGGTTAGTTTGGTTCACTGATTACTGACCCTTTTGTTTTGTAGGGAGATGTTGCTCACTCGCTGGGAGTGAGCCACAGAGTCCACGTTATCAACTCTGCCATTGTCAATTTTGAGCGTCTGGTGCCGATCACGAACCAAGAGATCCAGATCGAAGACATCCTGTTTGATGGAGTGCATGTACGCGTATATCAGCCTTCTAGCAAAGACGGAAAGCTGAGGAGATCAGTAATGTTCATCCACGGAGGTGGATGGGCCTTGGGCGCTCCAAGTATGTCCAAGTGTTTCCTTGTGAACCGTTATATACTTATTGATGAAATGCTGTCGTACTCATTAAAACCCTACGTGAGCTGTTTTCATGTGACTGCTTTATTTGCCCTCAGAATTGGGGTCATATGACAGTCTTTGCAGACAGATGGCAGCTGATCTGGACGCAGTGGTTGTGACTGTGGAGTGAGTATTAGTCTCGTTCGAATCGAAATCTGCGGTTTTGATCAGCCTTGCTGAGGGTTGATTTTGTGCAGCTATCGCATGGCTCCTGATGTGCACTTCCCAGTGCAGTACGACGAGTGCGTGAGGGCCGCTAAGCATTTCCTGAGGCCAGAAGTGCTGGAGAAGTATTCGGTCGATCCGGAGCGAGTGGCCGTGTGTGGAGACAGTGCTGGAGGAAACCTGGCCGCCGCAGTCGCTCAGCGGGTACACTGCTTACAAATACAAAACCTGCAAAAACACCTCAGATATAGCTGTAGCCCATAATGTTTGTGTGCTATATTCCATGGACACCCAAAGCCTAAGGCGGCTTTATGTAGAAAATGATACGATCTGTTGACCACTGTGACGCGATCATTAAAAAACAGATCCAGTGAAAAGAATCATTATTTAGACTTTTGAGAACTCAAAGATTTATTCAGAACTCAGGGTCACGGTGAGCACTGAAAATCTTGACATGTGGAAACGGGCTACATATAAAATAGTTAGTTTTTTTTTTATTCTAACATTAAAATACATAGTTTTTGTATGAACTTTCATATGTTGGAGCCTAAACGTAGTCGCTAGCGAGACGTGCTTACGCTAATCGACATGTTTCTTTTTTCTCACTAGAATGGAATAGACAACGCTACTGTGAAATTCAAAGTGCAGGTCTTGGTTTACCCCGTGCTTCAGGCGTTAGATTTCAACACAGCTTCCTATCAGCAGAACCACAATGTCCCCATCCTGTATCGCAGGTTAATGGCCCGTTTTTGGCTGGAGTACGTAGGTGCCGACCTTGACCTTATGCACTCTCTTATGATAAACAACCACACAGCCCAAGACCGAAACCTGATGCCCTTGATCCGTTCAAAACTGGATTGGACCACTCTCATCCCCGAACGACTGATAAAGAATTATAAGCCCGTGTTTCCGAAGTCAGGCTCTCTGGGTATCTCAAAGGATATACCGGCGTTCCTGGATGCCAGAGCTGCTCCGTTACTGGCGGAGGATGAGGTTTTGCGTAAGGTGCCGCGCGCTTACATTATGACCGGTGAGCATGACGTTTTGAGGGACGATGGGATGATGTATGCTCGCAGGCTGGAGCTGGCAGGGGTCTCTGTCACTAACGAACATTACGAAGATGGTTTTCACGGCTGCGTGAGCTTTGCTTTTTGGCCCTGCTACTTCTCTGTGGGAATAAGGGCGGTGCAGAATTATATCGCTTGGCTTGACGAACATTTGTAGTTGTATTTAAAATCTGTCTGTTAGGGACTTGGCACACTGTGATGCAATCTTTTGCAACACAACAGAGGATTTGTATTGTGCATCGATCAAAGAAATTATGTTCTTGTATTTTAAAAGAACAGTATTAGGAATTTCAAATATTGACTAACACGTTTAGGTTTATATATTTTTTATAACTAATTTACTAAGAAACAAATGAGGGGTTATAAGAGCCACAAAGGAATTTAGCTTGAACCGATGCTCTGTTGTGACTCCGTTAACATACACAAGTATGTGCCCATGCTATATCAGCAGTTAAAGTGATCGTAAGATTCATGTCCATTCAAATTGTGCTCGTCTTTACTAACGTCTATTGCATTAACAAACACAGAAGCCATATTGTCATGCATTTCAATTGATACTTTCACTCTAAAGACCTGAAATGAATTATCATTTTCCTATTGTGAATAAAGTTGGAACATGCATAGAAGCTGCAATTAAAGGTAACAAAAACTTTGCCTACTTATTCTAGAACAAATATATATATATATATATGCATGTTTTTTTTTAAATCTTACACCTGTTATACTTAAAACAACAGCATTTAGGTTAGCTATTCCTTTGATCAGCACAATAAAGTGTTTTATGACAAAAGTTGGAAGCAAAATGTTCTGTAGCTACATTCATGTATCAGAATGATGCATGTTAAAAAAAAACATATTGTGGTGCAAGAATTATCAACTTTTCAGTAATTGTAAAAGTAATAGCTGTAGGGCAATCATGCAAATTTAAATTGACCTTATGCCAAAAATGTGCATTTTGTCGTTTGAATGAGAATTACAGCTATTAATTTAATGTAGCACTATTGCCCCCTAGCGGTTAAACCTGAATATGAATCATATTTGAGCTGTATTATACACACACACACACACACACACACACACACACACACACACACACACACACACACACACACACACACACACACACACACACACACACACACACACACACACACACACACACACACACACACACACACACACACACACACACACACACACACACACACACACACACACACACACACACACACACACACACACACACACACACACAGGACGCAACACACCGTTTTGAAAAACAAGAAATAAAAAACTATAATTTATTTTTGTCGCTTTCTGCAATTTTCATTATTTCAATGTGGCAGTGAATAAACCAGCAATAATAAGAGGTTCTCCAGTAATTCAAAAAAACAAAAAATAATCGAGAAACTAAAATCTGAGTTCAAGTAATGACCATTGAAAAGCAAAGGGAGGAATAAAACAACGCTACCAAACTATACGATTTGAAAATACAACACGATATCCCACTAAGATCCGAGACTGAACTAGAAGAACTTTTCGATATTTGGTCAAAGCCCTACTGATAGAGTTTTCAAGCATATTTAAGGATACGGATGAAGCACTGTCTACCCCGCTTCATTACATAAGACAAGAAACGGCGCAGCGTAACAGTAAACACGTGTTC
This sequence comes from Puntigrus tetrazona, assembly GCF_018831695.1. Taxonomy (NCBI): domain Eukaryota; kingdom Metazoa; phylum Chordata; class Actinopteri; order Cypriniformes; family Cyprinidae; genus Puntigrus; species Puntigrus tetrazona. The sequence continues at coordinate 11,690,527 of NC_056700.1, read as the reverse complement.
ACTGACCTTTCTCAACACGTATTTCTAGTTTTGGTCCCTAGAACAGTAATCACATCACAACCTCAAGACAAACACAACTAATCAGGATCAGAGTAAAGAGGCATGAACGAGTGCTAAAAGGGGCTCAACATAACATCTCCAAATACTCCTTTACAGTTTGCATCAAAACAAATATGATGACTTTGCGTGGGGGTTATAAGATCTAACATTTTCATTCTTATATTGCTTTAAAAACATCACTGCCTCGAATACATTCTCAGGCATCGCACCGAACACACTTACATTCACTTGTTTGAGAAATCTTTGCAGATACTGTAATGATAAAACAATCAGCTCAGTCCGAACGAACAATGAACGATAGTGAGGATATAACGCATCGGCGTCTCTCGAAGTCCGAGGAATATAGCTTTTGTGACATATTTGTGCTTCATCATTCTTACGAAACGTCTTTTGTTCAAAGCTGGAATATGAATTAAAAAGTGACACGGCACTACTTCCCATTCAGAAAAATAAGGAACCATCTATTAAAAAAAAAATGAAATAAAAATAACCAGGACAGGTGTCTAAACCTATCAACACTATTGGGACTAAGTGCTACATTTTCCACCGTTAGTAAGTTGTTATTTTATCTGACGTTTAACAGGCATTACAGACAGCTGTATATAACTTTACCTCCGATGAATGTTTAGAAGCAATATATTCATATATATTTAAAAAATAATTTTGAAAACAAAATTTCACCACAGGATGTAAACACATTAATCACCGCTTTGGGACAGCTTATGATGAGCTATGTGTGTGTGACCCAAGAAACTTATCACACAAATTCATTTTAAGGTTTGGGTCATCGAACGTTTCAAGAAAAAAAAAAAAAAAAAAAAAAAAAACAACAGTCGTTGATCAGATCCTAAGTTCACTGCGAGTAAAACAGCCGCGCAAAAAGCGAACGGTTCCTTCAAAAGTAAAAACTAAATATGCCATAACGCTCAGCTTCACAGTAACTTTCCATTACAGCAGTGCGTGTGTGATGGTAGAGGTCGGACATGAAAACTACAGACAAGAGTTTTGGCAAACAATTTCTGTTCGACATAAACCACGGTTGAAAGAGAGAGAGACAGAGAGAGAGAGAGAGAGAGAGATCAGTAGCAGGACAGCTAACAGTCGAAATGCATCTCGAGAGCGTCTTCGAAACTCTGGTCCTCGTCTGCGCTGGACGTGAGGAAAGAAGCCATCGGGGAACCTGCGGACAGACTGAGAACCCCCGCAGCGTTCGTGCCAGCGTTTCTGACGGAAATACTGGTGAGGTTGATTCCGAGAGTGAGTCTGGTTTGCTCCAGGGCTTTTTCGGGCACGGCGAAAGCCTCCAGCTTCTTCTCCCCGTTGGCCATGTATGAGTTCTGGCAGCCCCTGCAGATGCAGTCCAAACAGGCCTTACGGTTGGAGTAGCAGGGGCATCTTTGACCCCTGCAGGTAAGAACACTTGGATTCTGAGTGGCTCGTCCGCACTTGCATCCTTTTTTCTCTTGCGTCTTTTTGTAGGCGACTTTAGGGGGCTGTCCTGGTTGTCCCGCTAAAACGCTAGCTGACAGCAGCCTGTCCTTCGCCTTGGCCTTCGCTTTCGGGACTGCCACTTTAGACTTGGCCTGAACTTTCTTATTACCCGGGTCGGTGTTTATCTGGATGTTTTTAGTTGAATCCAGCACGGCCTTATTAACCTTCAAAACGCCCCCGTTAGTGAGCACGACAGCAGGCGGGGAGGGCGCTTTGGGTTCAAACGCTGCTTTCGGTGGAGCTGTGGCCGCTACCGATGGCCCCTGGATGAGGCTGGTGATGGGCAGAGGTTGGAGCATCTCGCTGTCGCTTTCAGAGCGAGAGCGCTTTAGGCTCAGGCGCACCTTTCTGTGGGCTGTGGCGAGGCCCGTCAGGCCCGTCTGAGGTCGGGGTGGGTGTCCCGGTGCAAGGGCGCCGCTGGTTTGGAACCGTAATGAGTCCTGACACTGCTCGGGTGTCGATTTAGTCTGTCCCCACATCAACTCCTTGCTCGTAAAGTCAGGTTTGAGGTCCTCCTGGATGCTCATGCTCTCTGCACTGAGTTGCAACGAGTCTACGCTCGTCTCTTGACTAACTTTGCACTTCACCTTGTTAGTACCCATGTGTCTTTCTGAGTCAGATTTCTGAAATCCGTCGGCAGCGACAGGCTCAGGGGGCTCTAGTTTAGCTTGGATCTGCTCAGAGGGTTTGTCCGAATCAGTCAAGTTGACGTCGGTAGAGTTTTGCGAAGGGTCTGTCTCCGTTTTGAGATTAGGAACATCCAAAGTGTCTTTGACAGGACTGTGGTCTTCTTGTTCCTGACTCAGCCCCAACACTTCCTCCAGCATCTTCATGACCTCAGGGTAACCCTTGACGCCCGAGGCACACTGCTCTGTTGTGACACACACCAAGACACACTCGCAGAGATTCCTGTAGCATTCGATCAGAATCTGGAGCTGTTTATTCTCCTCAAATTGCTCATAGTCTTTACACCAGCTGCACGATGGCTTCAATACCATTTTCTTGCCTTTACACCCCTTACAAACATAGTGCTGGCAGGAGGAATTTTTGGGAGCAACTGGATCCTGAAGCAAATTCCCTAGATAGAAAACAAACAATAGATTCAATTAAAGCAATCAACCATAGTCAAATAACATCTTGCAACAGTTATGCAAAAAAGAAAAATCTTTTTAATTTTCTCCATTGAATTTTTTTAACAACTTACAAACAGACAGGCCTACTGTGCTACTATCCCTATTCTCTCAAACTTATCAATATATTTGTATGCATAATATGGCTACTCAGAAAATATTGTTTCTAAATACATAGGCCAAATCAGATTTATATTTTTCCATATATTTTTTTTATTTAATCACTATATCAATGCTTTATAGGACTGCAGTCTGATTTTCAAATAATCTTTTTTATAAACAAATGCTGCGATTCACCTCGTAGTTGTTGATTGGTTTTATTCATAATTAAAAAATGATAAGAAAAATAGTAGAAAGCCAAAAGCTGCTGAAAAGTAGGCGGGCACTGTCATAGCAGATAGCATCAATCTTGGATGCTGATTGGCTGAAATAGTGTTTCGGCATATCCATGGGAAGAGAAGATCGTTTTGTTGTCAAATTAGGATTAGGTGAGACTGATCGCATCTAAAAATAAATGCTTTTTGTTTACAGAATATGTGTTGTGTATATTTATTATTAATATAAACACACATACAGTATATTTAGAAAATAATTACATTTGCATATTTCTATTCATAAAATCTACCATATATAAAATGTATATATGTATATATAAATATTTTTCTTACATGCATGTAATATGCACGTATATTAAGCAAACAAACACTTATTTTAGATGTGATTAATCGTTGGACAGCACGAGCAGCAACAAATATTTAATAAAAACACATTTAAAGAAAAAAATATTTTAAGCAATAAGACATTCAGGCTACGCTGTACTTAGCATAGCTAGCTTATTAAATTAACGCTAATCACATTGCGTGATTCCAAACACAGCACGATTTCTCGTACATAAAAGGCACTCACCACAGACCAAGCAGGAGAGGGAGTCTCTGAAGAAAGGCAGGACGTTAAACAGCCCTCCGTACGTCCCCGGGTCCTTCGGGTCGCACTGCAGAAGAGAGCGGCACGCCGACACGTACAGCGCGGTGGCGTTCACCGGGTTCATCTCGGCGGGATCAGTCAACGCCGGGACGAGAGAAGCGGGCTGATCCGACTACTGACAGCGAGGCTCGCTCAGACCCCCGATACACGAGAACTGTGAGAACACAATCAACCAGGCTTCACCCAACGCCTCAAACAAAGAGTGTAATTTGACATGACTCGCAAGCAGATGAGCGGCTTCGAGTCGTCGACTTGTTAACATGTCAAAGCTTTGCTGGATATCGAGAAGACCCTCCAGACGGTCGGTCCGGTGATAATGCGCCGGCGTAAGAGATGCACAGCGCAGACTAGAGTCTGCTTTCCGCTGTCAGATCCCAGACGCCTCAGCGGAAAGAGCTTTCGTGATAAAAACGAAGGACTGGACAATAAACGGCATTTTAGTGAGAGGCACGGCAGGCCTCGAGCTGCAGCGTTGCTGTCTGCGGGGCGAGCTCTGTGCTTAAACGGTCCACAAACACAAAATGGAAAAACAGAACAAAAGCCGTGTCACACAACAGATAGTTTCTTGAAGCAGTCCACCACAGCGAGCGTTTTTAAAGTTTATCTGAACAAATCACAATCCGCCTGGTTGCTAGTTCGCTTGCTAGCTAATACTATCTGCACTTTTCTTCGCGTTGCTGAATAAGAGCGCTTTTCCCTCCTCGAGTAGCGTGACAAAGTCCCGTTTGAGTGATATGTTTACGTAGCGTCGGCTACGCTACAAAATATTTACATACATTAGCCTATGCTAAGAGCCAGTTTCGTTGCTTATTATTCCTCTGTTAACTTTTGCATCCTGAGAGGAACAATACCAAACAAGCGTAAAAGAGCGCCTGGAATTACACGCAGCATCCGGTGATTACTGCCCCCTAGTGTCTGACTGTATTAACCACACGCTGCTGCGAGCAGAGGCATCTATAGGCCAGTGCTTTTCAGTGCTTTTTCCTGCTTCTCAGGACCCACTGCCTTGTCATTTTGCATTTGAGTTCGATATGAATCAGATGTGCAAACTAAAATGATAAATGATTGCGACTTTAACATCGGACCTTTTCTGGAAGTGTCATCTTGTAAAAACTGGATGTCTTTTAATTTGTAGGTGATTTTTGCCTTTGAGAAAAACATGCTAGCCTACTTCATTCTTGTAATTGCTTAATTATTAGATTTTACCTCACACGTTGGATAAATAAACCAAATTTATTTCCGAAGAGTTGCTGTGTTATATGGTGAAACTATGGAAAAGCAGTAAATCCAAAATTTGTTCAAATGTATAAGTCATACAATTTTATGCAGTAATGTTTATGTATATGGAAATCTATTCTAATCTATATTTTCCTGTTATATATATATATATATATATATATATATATATATATATATATATATATATATATATATATATATATATATATATTTTTATTTTTTACATTACTTTCTTAACCTTGTTTCAATAAAAAAGGAGAAAATTCATTTTAATATAGAGGATGGCGTTTGTTTCCTTCGACGTTTAATACGTCGAAGAAATCCAGCCGCAAATGCATTTAGAAATCTAGAGTTACATATTATTATTTCAAGCCGAGATATGTTGGGAACTGTAGTTTATCATGGTTGACATTAGTTTGGACTACATCTATCAAGTTCGCCTAACTTCACGCATCTCTGCGGTGATTGGTTCACCCAGTCACGCCCGCTACGCTAACCGAGTAGTGATTGGCTGTAAAACCTAGGCGCTCGTTTGTGATTGGCTGAAGACAGCGACAGGTTTAGCCACAGAAATCCTGTGTCCTCGGTGTAGCAGTGATGGCGACCTACACGTTAATGCGAAGTAGCCTAGGACTTTTACACGGTCTGAAGTGTTCCTTTAAAAGTGTAGGTCAGATTCCGTACGCTGGGGCACTTACTCAGTCGAAAGCGCTGCAAAATGCAAGATGCTATTCGGTCAGCCATCTGTCAGTGCAGGAGAGAATCGACAAGAAACGAAAGGCTGCACTTGCAGGAGGAGGACAGCTGAGGATAGCTGCGCAGCACAAAAGGGTAAGTTATGAAAACTTACAGGAGAACGAATGCAGCTGACACGAATGAAAGCACAACAGTCTGAGAAGAGCTCTCAAATCCTGGGCGCAGGGTAAACTGACAGCGCGCGAGAGAGTGGAGCTGCTGCTGGACCCTGAGTCGTTTGTGGAGTATGACATGTTTGTGGAGCATCGCTGTTCTGACTTTGGCATGGAAGCAGATCATAATAAGGTATGAAACCTCCACCTCTCCGCTCGAAGAATGCATAATACACAAAGAACAATTTACATTTGCATGTCATGAAATAATACTGTTAAATGTCCTAACTCTCGAATGGGTGCAGATGCAATAACGTCTTTTGCATTTCATTCTGTTGCATACGTCCTATGAAAATGATGCTTTTTCAGTTTCACAAAGAGAGTTTGAGAGAGAGAGAGAGAGAGAGAGAGAGAAAAAAAAAGTTTAAACATCCTGCCAGGGGATTGGGGACCGGTGGCAAACTTACAGAGGGGGGTCCGGTTAGCTACTAATTGCTGTCATTTTGTAAACTGGACCATGTCTTTTACATGCACCTGTGTGTTTAGTACCCAGGAGACAGTGTGGTCACTGGACAGGGAAGGATCAATGGCAGACTGGTGTATGTTTTCAGCCAGGTATGACACTAGCTTTCTCATATCGGGTTTGCATTAATCACTTCTGCTTTTATGAGTGAAATGATCTTCTGTTCTCAGGATTTCACAGTGTTTGGAGGCAGTTTGTCAGGAGCTCACGCTCAGAAGATCTGCAAGGTTAGGTTTGGTTGCTGACTTAAGACATTGTGTTTAAAAGAAAGACATAACAAATACTGAGATTTCACACGCAACTTCAATTGAATTCCTAGATCATGGACCAGGCAATGATGATGGGAGCTCCAGTAATCGGTCTCAATGACTCCGGTGGAGCCCGCATTCAGGAAGGAGTCGAGTCCCTCGCAGGATATGCTGACATTTTCTTGGTAAGCCGAATGGTTTAACTATAATTGAACTATTAGCTATACTTTTGATATAGAAATTTATAAACAAATGTTTAGGATTGTTTAAAAGTCCCTCACCAAATCTGCATTTATTTGATCAAAAGAGCAGTAATATTGCTAAATTAAATTTTAAAAATATTTACAGTACATTTTTAATTTGCAACTTGTTACTGTAATGGCAAAGCTGAAAACGGTAGTGTTGCATATAGACTGTGTAATATATATATATATATATATATATATATATATATATATATATATATATATATATATATTAAAATCTATAAATATTACAAAAAATATATGTATATATATTTTCAAAAGAACATTTTGAAAAGAACAAAAATGTCTTTATATTCATTTCTTAGGAAAAAAAAACTTACTGACCTCAAACATTTGAACATTTGATCACTGACCCCATACACCACCAGTCAAACTTTTTTTTTTTTTTTTTTTTTTTTTTTTTTTTATCATTACCCCTGCTACATTATTGTACAGAAAACATATTATTCTAATATTTTGGTTTGCCGCTCAGAAACAATTATCGTAAATAAAAATAATTTGTAACATTTGCCAAAAACATTTGACTGGCCGTGTGTGTAATCCAGGAGACTGTGTGTAATCCATTGTATTTGTTCTTCAGAGGAACGTGATGGCCTCAGGTGTAGTTCCTCAGATCTCCCTCATCATGGGCCCGTGTGCTGGCGGTGCCGTGTACTCTCCTGCTCTGACAGACTTCACGTTTATGGTGAAGGTAAGAAAATCCAAATTGGTATAAATGCCTATTTAATTCCGTTTAGAATACTTGTTCCTTGATGGCACGCTTTCTTTCATGACATGGCCCGTGTCCGCAGGACACCTCCTATCTTTTTATCACGGGTCCAGACGTGGTAAAGTCTGTAACGAATGAGGACGTCAGCCAGGAGGAGCTGGGTGGAGCAAAAACCCACACCACTGTGTCAGGTGGCTCCATTTATTAAGCCTGTGTTTTGTGACGGTGTTTGGAATTGCACATTTAGTTCTATAATCTGAATGCTTCCTTGTCTCACTAGCAATATAAAGAGATTTTGTTTTCTTTTAGGTGTTGCTCATAGGGCCTTTGAGAATGACATTGATGCCCTTCTGAACTTGCGAGACTTTTTTAACTTTCTCCCACTGAGCAACAAAGATGCAGCTCCGGTCACCGAGTGCCATGATCCTCGGTGAGAAATACATTTGCATAATTCTTCATCAGTCACACTGTCTTGACTGGCGTTTTCAGTCACGAGGAATCATGTCCGTTTTCTTTTCCTCAGTGACCGGCTGGTTCCTGGTTTGGACACTATTGTTCCTTTCGAAAGCACAAAAGCTTATGACATGCTGGACATCGTTCATGGAGTATGTACATCTTTAGCGAAATGATTCAGACAGTCAGGTAAAAACTTGTCACTCAGTTCCTATGATTGTCATCTCACTCTTACAGATAGTAGATGAGAGGGAGTTCTTCGAGATTATGCCCAACTACGCCAAAAACATTGTGGTGGGATTTGCCAGGATGAATGGTCGGACAATAGGCATAGTGGGAAACCAGCCTAAAGTGGCATCTGGTGAGTGAATTATATAAAGAAAAATTGGTCATGGATTAATCTGAAATATAATAATAAAAAAAAGGTTATGTAGTTGTTTTAAAATGTGTGTGAATAGAATTACTTTTTTTTTTTTTTTTTTTTTTTTTTTTTTTTTTTTTTTTACTGTTTTATTCAGCCAATACACACATTAAATATTTCAAAGGTGACAGTAAAGACTTTTGTTTTGAAGTGTATTAAACCAACCTGAAAAAAAGGGATCACATTATCTGCCAGAGTAATGGCTGCAGAAAATTAAGATTTCCCATCACTGCAATAAATTACATTTTCAAAAAAAAAAAAAAAAAAAATTTGGAAATTGGATTATTTTTTTTCCACAATATTAGTAAATATATTACTATATTTATTACTACACTTAGCATTAAAAAAAATCTCTCAATAACAACATAAAAAATGTAAACCAACCTTCTGAATGGTAATGAATATTATGTAAAATTTCATTTCAACGCATTCCACAGCAATTTTTAATTAGTGATATTTTTTTTCCTTCTGTTTTCAGGCTGTTTGGACATAAATTCATCCGTTAAAGGGGCTCGCTTTGTTCGTTTCTGTGACGCCTTCAACATTCCTATCATAACGTTTGTGGATGTGCCTGGATTTCTTCCAGGTGTCTAGAAACCTTCATCATCCTAACTTTGCCATTTTTTTTTGGAATCACCAGCATGTGTTTCTCTTTTCAAAGAAGACACTGAAAGGAGGCTCTGTTTCCACAGGCACAGCTCAGGAGTACGGAGGCATCATCCGACACGGAGCCAAACTGCTCTATGCTTTTGCAGAGGCCACCGTTCCAAAAATTACTGTCATCACCAGGAAGGTAGGAGGCACAATGATGAGTGTGTGTGTGTGTGTGTGTGTGTGTCTTGTATACTGAATAATGTATGCTCTGTCTCCAGGCGTACGGAGGTGCTTATGATGTGATGAGTTCTAAACATCTGAGAGGAGACGTCAACTACGCCTGGCCAAGTGCTGAGGTCGCAGTGATGGGAGCAAAGGTAAAAAAAAAAATGGCTGAAAATAACGACATGGCTAAATAAAAAATATAGGTATCAAAATCGGTCCCATCCCATATAAATACATTTGTTGTAGCAGTCCCTAATAAAAGTGTCCCTGTAACCACAAGACTGTGAGAGTGTTCAGAGAGCTGCTGGTATACACTTACACTGCAGCAATGATCGCTATGCTTGGCTCTCGTGGGTGATTATGCTGCTTGAGAATGTCCTTCTGCTCGTTTCATTTCTACACTGGAGGCCCACGCTTTCAGTTGAGAAACAGGTGCTGCTGACTTAGAGTTTGGATAGCACCGATCATATCGCATGTTGACTGTTTAAAGTACCAACTATAAATATTTTTGCTGGGTGTCCAATAGTGAGACTAAAGCAACAATGATGCTCATTGATTTTCCAGTGAAGGATTAGCCATATATTTTAAGATATAAATGCACGCACAAAATGTGCAGTCATTTCGATTATCAAGGGTGCATTTATTTGATAAAAAAAATAAAAAAATAAGTCATTAAAATAAATTAATTTGAATTACTGTTTAACATTTAAACGTCAAGACAAGATTACTGTTTTTTTTTTTTTGTGATGGCAAAGCAAATTAATTTTTGTATATATATGGCTACAACATATATATGTTGTAGCCTTGGTAAGAGGCTGTTTTCAGAAACTATTCTTAAAACTAAAAAAAATCATCCAGTATTAACAAAAGCTGGATAAATCATGGAAATTGATTAGCCAGAAAGTGCGAAACCCTATAATGTTTCTGAAATATGCATTATTATTTATTTTAAGGGTGCTGTTCAAATCATCTTCAGAGGAAAGGAGAATCAAGCGGAGGCTGAAGCAGAGTATGTGGAGAAGTTTGCCAATCCCTTCCCCGCTGCCGTCAGAGGTGCATCACCACACACCGCACTCGCTTCTGCTGCTGCCTGTCTGCTATCGCCAAATAATAATTCACGTCTATTTCACAGGCTTTGTGGATGACATCATTCAGCCCTCGACCACACGCAAGAGGATCTGTCGAGACCTCGAGGTGCTCGCCAGCAAGAAACAGACCAACCCCTGGAAAAAACATGCTAACATTCCCTTATAAAGCTCAACTCAACACTAGTTTCATAGCATTTCATGACGATATCTGTGACTAGACTGGAGAGGACATCGTGTTTTTCCCACACGGTTCGTTGTGCCTTACACCCCCCCCCGCTCATATGCATTACGCCACTGTTTCCCAAATCAATAAAACACTCCCACGGTTCATGATTACATATTTAATTTTTTTTTTTTCTGAAAAAGTGAGTTTTCCATAAGTTCACTGAAGAAAAGTTTTAGAACAGTTTTCCATTAAAAGGGAAAGTGGTACATTTCTAGGTTGTACAAAAGAAAACCATTTCGGATTGAAAATGTACAATTTACAGATACACTAGCAAAACTAACCGGGGGCAGGGGAAAAATGATGATGATGATGATGATCATGGGAAACTCATGTTGCTGACGGTATAACATTTCACTTTTTGATAGCACAGGACCATAAAGCACTTAAACGGAGGCGATACTCGGATGGGCCCGACTCGACACGCGGCCCCGGACAAGAGCAACTGACCAAAACCCTGCCGTATAGACATCTCACACAAATAAACCTCACCTCATTAGAACTAAATCTACTGGAAATAAAATACTGACCATTCAAATTCTTCTGCAAGCCAAAATACACAATACGTAGTGTAACGCCCCTTCAACTGCCACAGAGATTTTTGGCTTTCTGACAATAATGACTGCATTTTTAACACTGACCAAACGTTACCCACCTTCCTTCATTTACCGTAGTTCTGTTGTTTCAGACCGAAGATCGAGCGCTCGTCTGGGTAGGAGAAATCCGTTCGTTGACCTGATAGTAAAAGCGACTTCATACTCTAACTGTACAGGGCATATACATAGTAGGATGGATAAACACAAATATGTACATCTCGAACATATAGGACCGTACATTCTTACATGATAAATTTGTACCACAATGTAAAATCCCATCCAGTGCGATTCTAATGAGCTGACAAAGAACTTGTTCGACAGAAAGATTCACCGTGTGTGACGTGACTGGACCGCATCTGTTAAAATAATCTCTGGATGAATAAAAGCTCCTCTTGTGCGGCGTTTGATAAAAGAGGACAGTTGAGGGTTTGCGGAGAGTTTGCTCCAGAATCTCTGAACCTGGACACCAGTGCTTCCGCTCTCATGTGAATGTCTCTTCAGCCCTTGAATCACTTCAAATACTGTTTTTCCATCGGTTGTGGCACATCAGAACATGGGCATTGTGAAACCCTGGGGAAAAAATAACAGGCTTTCATTTGAGAAATATCTAAGTGTGCTTTTTATGATTGAAGTTGCAATTCAATCAGGTTTGATGGGCATGTAGTGCTGCGCAATTTTTTGTGATTACAGATCGACGACTGCTAAAATGCTACAATAATTTAGTCTGGGACGATGGCTGTCACATTGCATTTCTAAAGCAACCCAAATTCATGTCACTTGATGTGGAGCAGCATTTACCACAAACAGAAACGCTGAAAATACTGCTCGTCTGTCCAAGAACAAAGTGCATTACATATATTTATTGACAATCACAGAAGTCATATTGTGATTTTACACATTATATGGATCAGCTTTAAAGTATGTCAAAATAACCAAAAAAGTCAAATTTCAAAAGTTTTAATGACAAAACATAATGCATAAATTAACTTACAAACTTACAAAAATTTTTTAAATTGTGTGTCACTATTTGGATGAAGTAAAACACAGCATGGATGTAGTTGGGTCATGTTTGCTTTTTCGTCTATCACTTACCATAATTAAATTTAGGCTTAAAATATTATCTTCAAAATCATTCATTCACTCACAATTCAATTGAGTTAAACTCTAAGCTTTGATATAAGACTTCCTCGTCTTACAAATGGCTCTCAAAGTCAAAAATGCTACAAAAAGCATGTATTATATGACTACGTTTACTGTTCTGGGGCACCACTATTTTTGGAATCGTCACCCCAAAATGAATAAGAAACATGTATTGGAACTGATTAAACAATTATGCAAATCTGTATTTTATTAATAAGTTAAAGCCTTGGGGATTCGTTCTTACCGACTCATCCTCGATCATGGCTGCAGAGTCAAAGAAGTCCGGTCTTAGCTCTGCTCTCTCCCGTCGGTTCCTGGAAGGAGGCTGCAGAGGATTTAAGAAGATCATGTGATTGGGAATTTCTATCTACAGCATATTTCATTATTCTTACTTCCTAGCATCGTCTGATTACCAGATCAATGACCATGGTGTCCTCGAATTCCTCACTCATGTCCTCCAGCTGCCCTCGCGACGACATCATGACATCCTCAAAGATGGGCTCTGCGTCGTCCTCCATGAGACCCCGTCTAGATTACAGACATCAAAGTAACATTAACCTCGGCCGTTCCTCACGTCAAACATCTCATGTTTCTTTCTCCACGTACACGGTCTGTCGCACGCCTCCGCTGCGGGCCTTCATGTAGTTCATGGCTGTGCGCTCTTTCCTGTTCACCTCCTCCATCTTCTGCTGGCCGAGCCAGGACATCTGGATCTGAGGACTGAGCGAGAGAAAAAAAAACAATCGATACGCTGCACATGCAACCTGACAGAATACAACCGGTGTTCTTACTGTTAACTAAAACCAAATATATTAAAGATTTCATTAATTTAAACATTGTTCTGGGTTGACATCGACTGAAATAGGAAGTCAGGGCGGGACATATTAAGCCCCTCCCTTCTATAAAATAGCCAATAGCATTTAGTTTATACCACATGGGACGCGTCAGGTTCTAGAGAACATTAGATTGTTTTGAAAGTTAGAAAGTTTGATGAGAAGCTGAAGTGCAGTGTGACGTCATTAACATCACTGATCGATGTTGTCATTGTTTTGGAGCACAACAGTTTATAGATAATCTTGACCCTAGCATTTTCATACTAAAAGGAAAAAATAAGTTGAAGTATTCAAATGACTAACTTAGAATATTAAACTTACTCAAATGAAAATAAAGCAGGATAGAAATATACAAAAAACTAAATGTAAAATAAATACACTATATATAATATATAATACATGAATAGTATACAAATAACACAATACAAGTTGCATCTAAAAATCACAGGATAACTACATTATATATGTCAGTGTCAGCTACAAACTTTTTTTTGTATTATATTAATTGAGACAAACTACTTTTTTGATGTACTGTTGTTTTCTTTTTGCATACAATATAGTAGGGAAGTATTCACAGACAGTTGGGGAGGAACGATACACAAACATTATGGTTAGGTTTCACATCAATTTTATTTATGTACTTACTTGTGAACGTAGTCGGATTCAGAGCCGGGCTCAGAGTTCTGGTCTGGGAGGTGCTCAGCAGCTTGCCGGGGGTTTTCTCGGAGCACGGTGGAGGTGAGCTGGGGCGTCTGCAGGCCTCCGGGAGTCTGCAGGGCGTCATTCCTCATCATCCACGAGCTCTCCACGCTCTCCTCTGCAGAACCACGACACCACACACAAAACAGCCCATGACTGCTTACGTTTAGGCATCTCGGTCAACTGAAGCAACCCACAGGCCTCCCGTCTCATATCTGTATGATTACATCTACTGGCATCCTCACCCTCGATGCGTTTCTTGTGCATGGGTGGACGGCCCTTCTTGCTCCGTATAGATCCAGCTTTGCTGCTGCTGCTGCCGCTGGTGATGGACATGCGGTCTTCATCTCCACCCGTCAGCAGAGAGTTCCTGTAAGAGATGAGAGGCAGCCAGATGTCTTCCCGCCTCTCCATCATCTGCTCTGTCATGAACTTTTCCAGATAGGTGTGCCTGAGAGAGCCAAAGGGAAAACACCAAGATACAGACATTATTTTTATTTAACAATAGAATTTTATTAATACAATTCTTAAAAAAATTCAAACACTGCTGTGCAAATTTAACTTATATAGTAGACTTATCTACTTGATAAAAAATACCCCAAAAAAACTAATTTTGTGAAATATTATTGCTATTTAAAAAAACAGTTTTCTATTTTTTTATTATTCTTTAAAATATAATTTATTCCTGTAAAGCAAAGCTGAATTTTCAGAAAAAGACTGAATCTTGGAAAATTAAGTGCTGCGTCAGAGAAATAAATAATATTTTAAAGTATATTAAAATAGGAAAACCAATATTAGAGTTAATAATACATCACAATATTACAGTTTTTTTCTGTAAGAAATATAAAGCAAATGAGCACGAAAATGTAAAACATGAAAATTTTAAATTTTAACAGTTCCAAATTTTTAATGGCAGTGTGTGTGTATATATATATATATATATATATATATATATATATATATATATATATATATATATATATATATACTTTGTTATTTATATATACATTAAAACACAATCTTTCCGTTCAGGTTTTTAGGTTCTCCATCCAATGAAAAGGAATTTTGCCCAGTAAAGGATTACATGATGTTTTATTCTACGGTGTTTCTTTTTACTAAATAAAGTCAAAGCTCAAGCCCTTTGCTAAACAAAACAAAGTGCTCCTCAGACTAACTTACACTGTTTTCTTGTCTTGGCGAAGAAGCTTCGAGGAAAATTCACAGAGAACCTCCAGGAAGGCTAGATTCGGAGGGGGATACTCTGGTCCTTTAGGATTCTGATACTTGAAGGCGAACTCGATACCATCTCTGAACACAGCAAAAATATTTGTGAGAGATAGAATTTAATACGATGTCCATTTGGTGCGTAGTAATTAAAATACGTACTTGTGCAGCGTGGCCACAGCCTCTCTGGTCTTGATCTGGTCCAAGCCAAAGGTCAGGGCAAAGCGACGGGCCAATTCCTTAATGCCGCTCACATGAGATGAGGTTCTGTCCAAGTTAGGCCCCTGATCCTGGATCAGCTCATTAAAGAGCTGGAGAACGGAAAAACAAGTGGATTAGTAGAATTATCAAGATCTAAAATGATAATGCAGATGAATCCCATGGTGTCACCTCACCTGCTGTAAACTCAGGATGAGTGTTTTGGCACACAGTATCTTGTCCGTCTGTCTGGTCTTACTTAGAGTCTCCTTGATGATGTCTCCATAATCGTTGTAGTACTACACATAGAAGTTCAACAGTGAGATAAAAATGTTGACAACTAAATTAGACAGCAGTACAGTATACAATATATGGTCACTGGCACTGAGTGATGAGGCATGTTTGGATAAGGGATTATGGGATTGACGTGGAGCAGAACAAGCTGTGGGAGCACTCCCACTCCCACACAAACGTTCAACTTTATGCAAATAACAGAAACTAATCAGTGGCAAATAATCACTTTGGTGTACGGCTAGTGTGACGTTTGCTAGAAGTATTTATAAATGCCAGTTTCTGGTAATGTAAGTGCTTAAACCTCATTGCTTGATTTCAAATGCAGTTTGGACACAGCCAAAAATGAGTTTCTTTCAGAAGAGGTGCTGACTGGTTATTTTACCTTCATGTAGTGTTTGAAAATGTCTGCAGCGGCTGGCATGTCTACTATGTCATAAATGATGAGCTTGCTGAAGGCAGCTAAGAGGTTTCTCCTCTTGTGTAAGGCCTCGATCTTGTTAGCTTCATCCTCCTCATCACCCTCTGGGTAACAAACATGAAACCACTAACTTTAACAAGTCAAACATTCAAAACAGTGATTTAACATTCACTATGTACAGCATATGCACAAATTTGCAATTGTCTTCAAACAGAAATTATTAAAGCATATGCAGAATGTGTATTTTTATTATGTATATATAAATACACACACATTTTGAAACTATTTACATGTGTATATTGATAGAATTTCTATTAGATATACATATATATTTAATACACAAATATGACATTTTTCTTAAACATATGCATGCATGTGTGTATAATTTTTATATACATAATAAAATTACAGTACAGACACATTACGCGAACAAAAATGTTTATTTTAGATGTGATAGCACTAATGTAATTGTCTTTAATATCATCTGTAGGCTCACCTATACTCTGATTCTCATCATCCTGGTCTATAAACACATGGTCTAGGATAAAGTTGAGCAGCTCGTTCTGTAGGCTGCTGTCTGGGTTGAAGACCAGAGGTTGCAGACCCTCCCTGGACCCTGTGGTGAGCTGGTGACTGAAGATCATCAAGAGGTCGCATAGCAGCATGAACGCCTGGAGGAAGAGATGGGAAACAATTGTAGCGGGAATCATCTTTCCTGAATGAGCAAAGTAAAGGACAAATGAAGAAGCTCACCTGCTCTTTAACCGGTGTGTTGACGTTGGATAAACACTGCTGGCACACAGCTAGAAAAGACTTCACAACCCTGCGAAGCGCTAGGAGATCATCCTGAAATTAAAGAAAATATTTACAATAATCAGTACACGAGCACCCATTTTATGCTTGCAGTTTTTTCAAGTTGCACTGCATCAAATCCATCTGGTAAAAACATTAAATAGATGCCTAACATACCTTGGATGGAGCGCCTTCTGTGATCTTCACAAGCTGCCACAGTATGGAGTAATGAGAACACTGAAGAGCCTGTACTGCTATCTGCAAAACACAACCAAACACACATGAAACCAATGCTGAAAACATCTTCAATCACTGGGTCTACATCACGAGTACAAAATTGAAGGGAAAAGGCGTCTGGAATATTTGATTCTGATTGGTCAATAACAACATTTTGCAGCGAAACGTTTTTATAAAATGATACTTAAATACTAGTAAACTGTATAACAATCTTTTTCTCTTCAATAAATCTGTATTTCATTTTCAATTCTCAATACTGTACAAAAGCAATAAAAAGATTACGCACATCCTTCCATGATGTATTAAAATAAATGTTCCTTGAGAACCAAATCAGCATGTCAGATTGAAGTTTGTACTTGGGATATAGACGTTTATTAAAAGATATTCAAATCAGGTCTTGATGTAATTTCTTATTTTGCTCCTTTAAATTTGTGTTGAAATGTGAACGGGGCATGTTCTTGATGGGCGCACCTGCTCTGGCATAGATCCCTGCTCTATTCCAGTCCTTAACAACCTGTAGCAGTTCCCAAACAAATCCCATCTGGTCAAGTCATGAGCACTGATGGAGAGGAGAGACAGAAACATTGCTTGTTCATTAGGGCTCAATGACTCCAAGTGGTCAAAAATAAATTGCATCTGCAGTGATTTAACAAGACGGCAGCGTACTTGTGAAAGGCTGTGAGTCTCTTGAGAGTGGAGAGAACATTGTAGATGTCGTCGTCGTCCGCCTCTTCCCCCTGTTCATGAGGCAGACATTCAGAAATGTTTTATCAGCAACAGCTGCACAGTTCTATGAATCATGCATAACTGTTCATAATCTCTACTTCAGCTAATAACAGACTCAGAGCAGAATAAACAGTAAATACATTTCTGCAATTTCTAAGCACTGAAATGTTTAAGAGATAGTCAAGCTCCTGACCGCAGCTGTTAAGCAACAACAAACAAAGAAGGAGGTCTTTTGTCACAGACCTGCAAATATAATCATCCTTGTATGAAGCACTCCCATTTTGAAATGCAAAAGAAAGCTATATATTTTTATGTTTAAAGACCCAATCTATACTGCAAAAAGTATTATGAATATAGGTAAAATATTAATTGAAAAATATTTAGAATTTGACCTATATGCAATGTATTTATAAACTGACATACAAATCTGTATTATAATAATTTTTTTTAATTGTTATATAACCATTACTATTAATAATTAATAAATAATCATTATTAAATGTAATTAACCATTCACACTATAGATTGGATCAATAAGCTGCTGAAAAGAATCAACAACAAAAAAAACAATTCATTTACTGATCTAGTTGTTAAATTATAGGCTATAAAAAAATAAATATGTATAATAAATATTTACATTGACTATATATATATATATATATATATATATATTTTTTTTTTTTTTTTATATATTTTTTTTAAAGGCTATGAACTCTGAAAAGAGATTTTTAAAAAATAAAAAAATAAAATTAAAAATACTTTTTTCCTCAGAATTGTGAGATACAAACTCACAATAGCGAGTTAAAAAGTCAGAACTGCATGATATAAAATTGCAATTAGGAGAAGTTATAAAGTCTGAATTGAGAAATTTTGAGAACATGGCAGTCCTTATGCCCCTCAAAACTAAACGTTACAACTCGCAACTGCAAGTTTATATCTCAAAATTCTGAGAAAAAAGTCAGAACTGCAAGTCTGTATCATGCAATTCTGAAAAAAAGTCACAATAACCTTTTTGTTTTCTTTTCTATTCAGTGGTGGAAACAGGCTAGCATCCCTTTAAAACTATTTGAAAAGCTGGCTGCTCATTGCTAAACTGCTTTCTGAATCTCTTTAGTAACGAATGTGCTACTGTAACAAACGATCTCTCTAAATCTGTCCGTCACCTCCACAGAGCCCTCACCGCCTGCAGCAGCTCCTCCACCGAGTGGTTGAAGCGGTCGGCTAGTTCATCGATAAGCTGGCTGCGGCCGATGTCCACGCGGTTCATGATGGTGTACTCGTCGCTGCACAGGATGCTGTAGGTCTTACTGCAGGCCTCCAGCACTTCCGTGTCCGTGTGCTTCTCCACCACTAACTTGATCTGCTTTAGCAACGCGTCCAAGTGCTGGAACATTCAAATTCAGTCCGTCAGCTAACGTTCAAGCAGTTACAGAGATCCAGCTGGAGAAACCGCCTACCTTCTCCATCCTCCCAGCACTGTACACATCCAGGTCAAAGTACTGCGGGATCTGTAGGAGGTTGGCTACTTTCTCTGCGTCCGTCTGGTACTGCGGGCGGAAAACGGGTTCATCGGTGCATGACTGACCCGGTTATGATATATGCGAGTTTGAAAGCAGAATGCTTTTCATCTTACTTTCGAGAGTAGCATGGGAAGAGCCATGATGAAGTGCTCTGTTAATTTGTTTTTGTCATCGATCTGCGTCTTCCTTTCCTTCGCAGTCAAGACCTGCACAAGAAAATGAACGTGAACAAAAAATGTTTTATAGTAAAATGACTTTCAGCCATATACCGCAGCTTGTCAAATAAAGGTCGTACCCTTTTCCCAGTCCCTCTGCCCACGGGCGGATGGGCTTCAGCAGCCTGACGAATGGTACAGACGGTCAGCTCAATCAGAGCACTCTCCTGCCTGTCTGATAACACTGAGGACAAACAGAGTCATGCAGAAAGACAGGTGCTTATGTTGCAGATGCATACATGTAGCCATATAGGACATAATAAGGCTAGATGTGTGACCAAAAAATAGCTCACAGATAGAGGAGACAATAGGGGCATGAGTGCATAAGGTTACAATTTATTTTAAGGTGCCTTTTTTACAGTGTAATTATAAATTTATAGTATGTAAGATCTACTGACATAAATGCAATATAATATATGCAACTATGTTTTCAGAGGTGTACAAAAACCTTACACAATGTTCTGATTAACTTAGAATGAGCTATTTATATCTAGGGGTCCTCTTACGTGGAAGTCACCATCATGTTTGTACAGTAACTGTCAAAGGACATGTGAATTACATTCATGTGAATACAACACTGTCATGATGATGAACAAGTAACAATAATATAAGCAATAAGATTTTAAGTAAATATAATTCCTTAATTTACCTTTGTGAAGAAACCTCATTGCTGGCTATGTCCGCTCTCTCAGACTACGGCATTGCAATTCATTTGGTGAATTGTTTGGGATTCAAAATCTCAACCGCTAAAGTTTACACACTGCACCTTTAAGTACTGAAAAATATTATTTAACTACATGCACTTACTATATGGCAAGGGTTAAGATTAGGGTTATATGTAATTATGAAATATTTATTGTTATTATAATAGTAAGTACATGAAACGTGTAACAAGGTCACCTTATAAAGTGTTACCAGTACTACGAGTACCAGTGTCACGGTACTATCAGTGTTGAAAACAGTTGTATTGCTTAATATTTTCAAAAAAAAAAAAAAATATATATATATATATATATATATATATATAGATAGATAGATAGATAGATAGATGACAAAAATGAATCATGGCTGAATAACAGTATAAATGTATTTTTCCTTTAAATTATGGCTTCAAGAAAATTTGCAAACATTTACTTATTGGTTTATAAAACACACTGTGACTTGTTTTCATACTACTTAGGCTTCATCCACTTATAAGCTTTATAGCACTTGGCCTTTAGCATCCAATTTAACCCATCAGTCTATAATTGGCAAGCAATTCGAAACACCTTGATTAGCTTCTTCAAGTGTTTGGTTAGAGTTCACCTCAGCAAGACACTGGACCTCTAGGACTGGAGATCTTAGACAGTTTTGATATAAAGCCCTTTGTAGCCCCAGTCTCCTCTGTGAT
The DNA here is from genome assembly GCF_018831695.1 of Puntigrus tetrazona. Classification (NCBI taxonomy): domain Eukaryota; kingdom Metazoa; phylum Chordata; class Actinopteri; order Cypriniformes; family Cyprinidae; genus Puntigrus; species Puntigrus tetrazona. The sequence goes on along the minus strand of NC_056700.1, from coordinate 11,669,743 downwards.
TTCAATCTATTATGATGTACTACGGTCAGCAGTCAAACCCCCTGGGGGGGTGTCCGTACCCTCCTCGCCCTGCACCGGCTCCTCCAGCAGCAGCTCAGTCATGCACTCCCAGTCTTTCAGCAGCTCCTGAGAGCTCTCCCACAAACTGTCCACTAGATAGGCAGCATGTTCGTGCAGCTGGAAACACAAACACACATACACTGAGCTGGATACCGATGCAGAAGAAAAATATCGTGTTAACTTATCATAATTCTCCATTCTCACTCATAATTCTCTAGTGCCTGATGGTCACTTGAGGCATTACCTCGCTCTCCAAAAAGAAGAGCACCAGCATGCGAATGAGGTTTCCGTTTGGGCTGCTCCTGCCTCTGCGTTTGGCCAGAGCTTCCTCGGCCTGAGGATCATGTCTGCTAAACAGCCTACACATTAAAATGTAATTAATTTCAAATGAAATTGAGTTCAAATAAAATAAAGAAATACATAAATACGTTAAAAAGTAAAATAAAACCACAGAGATAATTATTCAAAAACTATATTTTAGAGAGAAAGGATATTAGCTGGCTCACTTTCGATGTAGAAACTCCCCAGCAGCGACTGCCACAGGCCTGTGAGCGGAGTACACCAGATGATAGACATTCTCACAGTCCTCATTAGATAAAGCGTCCTCACTACCCCTGAAAAAACAAAGACCATTGATGGAGGAAAGCATCCAGACAGTAGTTACAATCTGCATCCGATAGCATCTGAGCTTCACTCACTGGAGGATCAGAGTGACCAGTCTGATGGCCTCCACAGCCACGTCGTACTCTTTATCCAGTGTCATAGACACGATACGATCCTGCAAGGAGATTTTATCATCATCTACATGGAGAACGCATCCAGAGAATTGCGGTACCTCTCCCGAACTGCGCTCTTACCTTGAAACGGTTTGTGAAGAGTTCGAGTTTTGGAAACAGTTCACGGTTCGTGTAGAGGTTTTGCAAGGCTTTCAAACACTTCAAGCGCACTTCGCCTTGCTGGAAATGGAGGACGCCGATGTTAATAAACTGAAAATGAAATATTACAGAGGCGGAGGTGCCGCTCTGGGTTTATTTGGAGAGGGCGTACCCGATCGTGTAAGGTCCAGCCGACGTACTTCAGGTAGCTGTCGTTCAGGAAGGCATCGCTGTACATTTTCATCCACACACCGATCTCTTCTATACAAATTGCTCTGATTTCAGCAATCGCATCCCTGGTAGCAACACAGAAGACGGGATCAGACAGGCACAGCTACTACTGCGCTATCATTGTGAAGGTGTGCAACTCTGCTCACCTATAACGATGAACAAAGATTCCCTTGAAGATCGAGTTCATCATGTTTTCGATTTCATCTTGGTTTTCCTGAAGCTGGTGAAAAAGTTTGATGTGTGTGTAAATGATCAGCAACAGAATGACTATACCGATGAAATCTGTAGATTTAATTCACATTTTCTGCAAATCCACTAAATTCTGTGAAATATGTGTAGGACTTTTTGAAGTTCTGTGCATAGAATTTACTGTAGGCCTCTACAAATGGTTTTTACATTGATACCTCTTTCCTTCTCTGAAGTAGGAGCTCAAGCTTCTCATTGGCTCTCTTGCCCACCATTTTGTTGCGTTCGGCTTCATACTGTCTCTGTGTGTTGTCCTGGTTAATGCTCAAATTCAGAGCTACGTTCACCAGGGCTGTCATAAGCTTCATAGCTGTGGGCAAAGAGAACAAAGCACAGGGATGCAAACTAATAGTTACTTTTTAAAACAGAATCTGAAAATCGATGGGTTTTATTTACATTAATTTATTTAACTGTAAAATTGTATTATTATTAAAATTTAGTAGTCAAATGATTAATCGCATCCAAAATAAACATTTTGTTTATATAATATTTATTATGTATAAAGACCCACACACAGCAATTACGTATTTTCATGAATATATTTCAATTCATCTAAATTATTTCATATATATATATATATATATATATATATATATATATATATATATATATATATATATATATATATATATATATATATAAATATATTTAATATATAAACGACATAATTTTCTTAAATATATACATGCATGCATGTGTTTTTGCATATACACAATAAATATACACATTACACACATATATAATATAAATAAAATATTATTATTGTTTTTTTTAGTAATAATAATTTAAAATACAATTCTATTATTGATGCCAGAACTTCTATCGTGTGAGAAAACCACAGGGAGACTTCTTTGTATAAAACAGGTTTATAAATGTAATTCTGATTACAAATGTAGGTTTACCTGCTAGGGTGCTGGTGTGCCTGAAGGCTCGAACCTGTGAGTCTGACAGACCCGTTAGCAGAGAGATGACCGTGTCCATCATGTACTCGTCGTAGATGATGCTGTACTGGCACTGGCGGATCAGGACGCAGATGAACTCACAGAAGTTGTAGCGAAACTTCTTCCACAACGGGCCAGAAATAGTCAAGGGGTAATCGCCACTGTCCTGCATTAAAACACAAAAGAAATGACCTACTCAGACCAGAGATCGAACGTTTCCTATATGGGATTCAGCAAGATTCATCAGAAAGGATACCTCGTCAAACTCTTCTGTCATTTTGCGGATAATTTCAGCATTCTGCATGTTGCGAAACATTTCGATTCTTACGGTGCCTGAAATGAAGGGCGGTCAGTAATCAGCGTTGTTATGAATAATACACTACTATTGATTAATAATGTTCGTGAGCATGAGGTATTCGTACCTTTACAGCCAGAGCACTGGATGAAGAAGTTAATGAGGTCCAGAAGTGCTAAATCCCTGTCTTGCTTGTATGACTCGATCCAGTCATCAACAACCGACTGAAAGAGTCATGGACAACTGTGTCACTATTTACATAAACACTCTCTCCTTTAGCAGAACAATCTGGCTCGAGTCTGACATGGCGGTTGTAATAACTGCACACCTCCAGCTGTTACATATTAGACATCTGCTCCTGATCTGAAACATTTGGACACCAGATATACATTTCACTCTTCACTTAACACTGAAGAAAATACACACTATTTAACATCTTATGATTAGGGATGATGCAAAATTTGTATGTTAAGGTATGCAGTGAATTACACTACTGTTCAAAAAACTATTTTAGGCTTATCAAAGCAGTGAAATATTATTCACATAATACAATTACAATTTATTCTTGAATTTTCAGCAGCCGTTGATTTTGCCTACCTTTCAGAAACTATTTATTTTTTATCTGATCAACAGCATTTATTTGAAATATATATTTTTTGTAACCTTATAAATGCAATCACTGTCACTTAGATCAATTTAAGGTGGTCTTGCTGGATAAAAGTAGTAATATTATTTTTAATATATATTTTTTTTCACTGACCTTAAATGTGGTATCTCACTGGTAACAATAAAGTTCATTAGTTAACAAGAACTAAGAATGAACAATACTTCTACAGCATTTATTAATCTTAGTTAACGCTTATTGTTAAAAGCTGTGTTTTTTAACATTAGTTAATGCACCAAACATGAGCTAACATAAACTAGCAATGATTGATTGTATTTTATGAACTAGCGTTAAAAAAGATGAATAAAAACTGTAATAAATGTGTTGTTCATTCTTTGTTCATGTTAGTTAATATATTAACTAATGTTAACAAATGGCAGCTCGTTGTAAAATGTTATCTCAAATGTATGAACATTAGTATACAGGTTTAACACTTGCATTTTTTAACACTGTTAGCACATTTATTTAGTTCGACATAACTTTTTATTCTGTGTGATTTCTACAAACCGACTAAAACTGATCAGATTTTCAGTCTGACTAAATCCTGAGTATTTGCATTCTCCATGTGGTTAATACATTTGAATTTCAATTCACTTCTGTTATACCTGCATAGCGCTCTTTCCCTGTTTGACCACTTCAAACAGAGTGACCGGTTCACCCTCTCCGTTCTGCTGGGTCATTCCATTGGCCTTCCTCCCCCGCTGGACTCCCATAGGGCACTTGTCTAAAGGGGACTTCCGAGGTTTCTTGTTAGTTGCCTGTAGTCAGGGGGAACAGAGACGCTAAGTTAAATCATGAATAATCTGTTTTAGTGGTAAGTGAAGGAAATAGCGAGGCATACCGGTGGTCTGCCAGGCCGGCCTCTCTTCTTCTTGCTCTTTCCATCTCCAGGGTCGTCCAGCTCACTCATACTCATACTGAGACTCACTGTGTCCTGACCCGACTAGCCCGAGTCCCTGTGAGGAAAAACACCAGGAGCTATATATATTTTTTTTTTCTTTCTTCCTCTCTAAATATTTATTTACACAATATCATTTATTTCTGTGATGTTTTCGTCGACCATTAATCCGTTGTTCAGTGTCACATGAACCTTTGGAAATTATTCTAATATGTTAATTTACTTATTTATTATCAGCGTGGAAACTGTTGTGCTGCTTGAATTATTTTTTTGGAACTTGTGATATTTTGAGTATTCTTTGGTGCATAAAAATGATAAGGAACAGCATTTATTTAAAATATAAATATTTTCTAGCAATATAGGTCTTTACTGTCAGTTTTTATCTATTTAACACATCCTTGCAAAAAGATAAAAAAGAAAAAAAAACTGTCCCCAAACATTTGAATAGTAGTGTATATTGCAAGATAATTTCTAATTTGAATAAACACTGTTCTTTTTTTAACCTTTCATTTATCAAAGAATCCTGAGAAACGTATCACAGGTCCCAAAAAATATTAAGGCAAAATAATTTCTGAAGGATCATGTGACATTGAAGACTGGAGTAATGACGATGCAAATTCAGCTTTGCCTCATATGAATAAATTGTATTTTAAAGTATATTGAAGTATATAAATAAAATCCTAAATTGCAATAATATTTTTCAAAATAACATTTTCCCCAGCATTTTTGAATAAATAAACAAAGCCTTGTTGACCACGATAAAATCGTACTAATTCCAGACATTGTATTAGTACTTAAACTCATTCCAAGTATTTTAACTGGAATGCTTTAGATCTGTATTTAGGTAACAGTGAGAGTGCGTGTGAGTGGACTCACTGTAGCACCGGCAGCTCTGAGGTGATCATGATGACGGCGGGTTACAGCTCTGCGCGCTTCAAGGGCTGATCACAGTATTAACACCGCAACACTGAGCCTGCAAGAGACAGGGCCAAGAAATACATCAAACATCTGTTTGTGCACACTAGGAAAGCATGCTTTGCACATGCGATATTATTTCGCTGACAAGCTTTATATTCCATAATTAATGACTTTAAACAAAGCAAATATTTCTAATAAAAACACATAAATAGCGATCATTTTAGATGTAGATTTTTTAGAAAATAATGCATTTCTGAAGTCAAAGGCATAAACTCGACGAACTGTCCAGGTTCTCTAACCTCACACACCTTCTCACAACGCCGATGTGGATTAGAAGTGAAGTTTAAAATGCTAAACAGAGACACCAACTGGCCGTTTGATGAAGTGCATCGGTACATCATTAACAGAGATGTCAATCTACATAATCACAGAGAAGTGCTGCAGAAACACACACACAAACATCAGCTATTCTGTTTCATCAAACATTTTAAATAGAATTAAATCCATATCCATATAATTGAGAAAAACATCTAAATGTTTTATTTTTTTTACATTTAGTTAAAAAAAAAAATTATTCTGTTTATGAAATATTGTTTCTTAACATTAGGTGAAATATCAAATGAACTTGTCCCGGACCAGCCAAAATTGAATTAATTTAATTTAGCAATAAGCTTTCATCTCTCAACACAACAGAAGACCAAAAGGGCCCGTTTGATTGTTTGCTACAACAAAGAGGCTCACATATTAAGAATTAAAATTTTAAAACAATCATCAAACATTTATTTTAAAAGACTTTTTGTGTAATTATGTCATTCTGCCTAAAGTTAACTATCACCACTAGGGGCAGTGTGAACCATGAAGTACTTGACCTTTAATGATTCTTTGATAGCATAACAAAATGGGTTTCTGCGTAATTTTCGAACCTATAAAAATCTAAATTAACGTACTTTTGGTTCTAATAGAAAATAAAGATTAGAAACAAGACTTTCTAAATGGGTTTTCTCCCACTAACAGAATCCTGAACTCCAGAGGATGTAAAGCACTTCTTGGGCAACAGTAGGGGGCAGGCTAAGAAAGTTTTCATTAAAATGTTCCCTCTCTACCAACACTTAGATATGGACGTGAATCACACTACGCGCTCTTTCTTTTGCTGAGTTTCCATCTCTCTTCATTTAATGCGGGAGAACCCTAACCGTGATGCAAAACCAGGCCACGTCGAGGATTTCCAGAGAGCCATGGACGCTCAGAATGCTAAAACGTCAAAATGTAAAATGAAAGCGTGCTTGCGTAAATGACAAGCCTTTCGAGACCGCCGCTGTATGATGAGTTAAGTGAAACGAGAACTCGGCCTACAGGAGGAGAACGAGCGTTTGACAGATTTCGGCGGCGTGAAGGTGAGGTGAAGATTATCCTCTTTAGACTGCCGCTAGATGGCTGCACGCCGTAGGTGTCCTGGAGGACGGGATTTCACAGGTGTGAGTCTGCAGTGAAGTTAAACCGAGCCACTGCTGGGACGAGAGGCAAAGACACTTTAACAAGAAGCACGCAGGATGCGCCCAAGTAAGAGAGCGCAGGAAAGCTGCGTAGTTCAGACGTGACCCCCGTAACCTCGTCTCCGGCGGCGTGCTTCACACACGCTCTAAATATGACCTTCCCCTCCCCCACCGCTGCTTAAACGCACGGCCACATTTCACCTCGCCGACACCGCCACTGCGCTGAAGACAAGAACACGAGGGGCTGAAACCAAACAGGGATTGAGGCAGAAACGCCACAGACAGGGACCAAAACAGACCGAATTTACAGAAATGCCTCGGCTACCGATCAAAAGTTTCCGAAGCGTAATAAGTTTTTCTGCTTTGATTCGCAGTACAGCAAAAAGTCACATTTTTCTTACTTTTAAAAATAACTGCTTTCTATTTAAACATATTTAAAAATGTCATTTATTCCTGCGATTTCAAAGCTACATTTTAGCGTCATTACTCCAGTCGCATGCTCCCCTAAAATTCTAATATTCCGATTTGTTACTCAAAAAACATTTATTATTATCACGTTCAAAAGCAGAGTAGATTTTTCAGGCTTTGATGAATAGAAAGTTTAGAAAAAAACGCATTTGTCTGAATGTTTTTTTTTATCATCATCCCTTTTGATTAATTTATAGCATTCTTACTAAATAAAGGTTTAGATTACTTTTTATAATTTCTAAAATTTTCCATAGCTATGAATAGTTATAAATGATAGTTATTTTAAATATTGAAAATATTACTGCTCAGATATTAATACTTTTGCTGTATTTTTTTAAGCAGCACGTAATTCTTTAAAAAAAACTTTAAAAATAATGTTCAAAAACTCAAAAACTGATAGTGTATGTGCTTATTTCCTCCGTTTTGTAACATTTGTTTCAAGATTTCACAAGATTGAATTAACGGGCAGTCTAGTTTTAGTAGAAAAGTTATTCATGCAATCAAAAGGGTCAACAACAACTTATGCAAACACATTAATTGCTTGACATTTTTTCTTAATTTTCACACTCATCAAAATCCAATAACAGCTACGCAAACAAACCAAAAAATTATTTTAATATTTTTTTATTAGTTATGTAATCATTTTCAGCAATAGAACGAGACACACAATAAAGTTTTTCCATTGAAGCGCAACTCCATGCAATAGAGCAGGGGCCTTATTTATAACCTTGTCTGCCACTTCCTGTGCAAAAGATTGGATTTATAACAGCAAAGTAGACGGGAAAATTTGTGAACCTCCACGCGAACTCTGACTCATGCATACAACCTCTTTCTCCTGGAGTGATATGAATGAATAAAGTAAAAACAATGATATTAAGCTCTGTTTTCATGTCGATGCACATTTACTTTAAACATTAAACTCTCATTAACGGACATAAGCACTGAAATTACATAAAGTCATAGTCAAAGTTAAACCAAAACTATCTGAATTAGATATATGTAGTAGATTGGCTTATGAGAAAAAAGCGTGAACAGTGATCAATGAAAGGTCCGGTATCTGGACTGAATTAGTCTAATGATAATAGCTTACTGTACAACTGTAACTGCTTACATGGAGGTGTTGATGTCGTCTGAGGCATCTGTCGTCTCAATTTTTCACTGCGATAAATATCGGCCTACATCAGTTTCGAAAATATGTTCACTTCATCAGCAAAACTGCATAAATGCAGGCTGATTTTATTTTATCTTGATATGTTTATTCTAATACATAAGGAGGATATTGGATTATTTTTGATTAATGTCATTTATAGTCCATATTTCATATTTCCTTAATGTTTTGTAACTTTGACGATGTTAAACGGTGTCACGTGGATGGGAATATGCACTGAAATGATATGAGGTTATGCATAGTAAAGCTAAGCTCCATATATGGGCATTTTGGGATAACATAACTGGGATTAATAAAGGGATTTATGAACAGGTTCTGGCATGCACATGGTTTTATAAATCTGAAAAGTTTCGTGAGTATGGAAAATGTAGCTTTGGGGCGTACGTACACTGTTAGCATGACATCTACTCGGTTTCATAAATGAGGCATGAAGCATTTCATTACTTTTTAAAACACGTATGAAATGCGGAAAAAATGACGGGTGGCTTAATATGTCCATTTTATGCATATGTGGCATAGACCAAAAGCTGCATTTAAAGAAATCACCCAAAAATCTCTAGCTTCTGCTAACTGTCATACTGTATCAAACAAGACAAAGGCGTCCAGCGGATGACATATAGGACGTAGGCGTAGTGTCAATTCTGCTGGGAATATGCTAGTCTTGTGAGAACTACTTTTGTTCACAGCAAAGGAAAACCGGTCCCCTCTTGACTTCTACCGAATTTTTCTTCCTCCATCATTTTTCTCTAAATACAAGTCTTGAACTTCTAATTTGTGCCTACATCCCACGTCATCTGACGGACACCACTCCCTCGTTTACATGCGTTTGACAGTTAGCAGAAGCTAGAGATTATTTATAAAGTTTTTTTTTCCTTATACAGATGCATCGCTTCCCCTAAGGAGGCATTCATTCACCCACAGAGCCGTGTAGAGTGTACTTTTTTATAATGGATGGTTGCAAAATCTGGACCATCTGGACCACCATATTCACCTCCATCATAAAACATAGACCAGCAAGGACATTATTTAATATAACTCTGAATGTATTCGTCTGAAAGAAGAAAGTCACCTAGAATGGCTTGAAGGTGAGTAAATCATTTGAATGTTTATCTGATCTTAAATGTATCTTGAGGTCAAAGCACATTGAGACACACGCAATCAGAATAATGTTTACATCAAAAGAAAAAATGGCCTAATTGGCAAAAATCTACATTGTTATGAACTTTGCCTATCTGATGTTTCAGATATCTAGATGATCACAAGTGGTTGGGTTACTGAATATGATCAATGTGAGATTGAGTTAACCTGAAACTGAAACTTCTGTCATCAACTACTCATGTCCAACCAAACCTTTTATACACCTTTTAGATTTAGTGGAGTGCAAAAAGGGAGGGGTTTCTCCAAATATCTCCTTTTGTGTTCAGAACGAAATCTTGGTTGTTGTTTCACTTAACATTTTTTTTAGCATATTGCAGAGTCCGAAAAGTGAAGCAACCTGCAGACTCTCATTTTTGACTTTTTTTTTAAATCACGTGTCATGTCAAAGTGCCGTTCTTTATATCAACCGTTACAATAATTCTCATTTTGATGCCACTCATCACCTGCTTCTAATGTGAGCAGTGTGTCAGGTGACATGCTAAAACACTAATCGATTTTTCTCAATGAACAAAAAAAAGAGATTCATCAGCCAGACGCCGCGTGGATCCATCAGGTCAAAGCAGATTTTTTTTTTCCAGATCGTGGCTTTGGTTTGAGTCCTCTGTGGGGAGGAATGAGTGATCGGTGTCTAAATAAAGGTGTCGGAGACCTTGTTTATGTTGTTTCTGGAAGTGATTCGGTAAGTCTCTGGCTGTGTTTTATTGATTTGCTGTTTGAATTCACAGTCTGACTCACTCAGAGAAAACATGAGTCAATACGCATCACCCAGTCCTGCAAATACATATTTAATAACGACATCTAAAATGAGAAGCTGCAAGAGGGTTTGCATTAAAATAAAATCTTTACGCCTACACCACGGCCATGTCTTAAAGGAACAAGAAAACACTCGACAAAAAGTTATAGTATGAAAACATTAAGAGTGTGGGTGTAAATAAACGACCTTCATCTGCTCCTCATGTTCAGCAGAATCAATCTGCTAATGCAGTCGAGACGGACCTTCGCTCGCTCTCTCTCTCTCTCTCTCAAGTGCTTTATTGGAATAACGAAATTGTTTCCTATTGCCAAAGCAATAACAGAAAATAGAAAAACAGAACATGAACATGATTACAATAGTAACAGACCAAATTAATGTTTCACAAAAAAATGAATAAACAAAAAAAGCGATTAACAGACGGGGAGCGTCTCCAAAATGAACTGTACATGAACAATGCCTCTATTAAAGGGATGCACGGTTCACTCTTAAATGAATATACAGCGTCCTCACTCACTCACTTTTGAATTATTTGGGAGTGAATGCTGTTTAGGCGTCAACGACCTCGAATCATTCCAGAAAAATGAACGAGGGTTTAGCAGGTAAAAGCAGACTGCCTTTATGTGGTTTCTCTCTCTCTTATTCTCAAGTCATGTGGAGATATGATTAATGAGCACTACTGTGAGGAAAAATAGTGCCTCTTTTTTACGAGAGATTTGTCTTCTCTGATATAATCACCTCTGTTTCACAGCTCTCACGGACCTTCTCTTCCTCCCTGAACCTAATAAACCATAAAGTACATTTTAAAAAATCTTCCACACCGTTAGTTTAGAAGAGTGGTAAACGCAAGCTGCAGCTTTTGATGAAACGCACCCAAGTTTCTTGGCATAGTAAGAAAACATACAAGCAATGTCATAGTCTTGATGAACCCATATTTTCTGTACAATATTTTAATACTATATTTTTAGTACCATTACAAAAAAGTGAATCTGGTTGTTACTACTTCACTAGTTTCTATCAATACGAATAATGTAATGATTGATGAAGGACAAAGCATTTCATTGAATGGCAAAGCATTTACTGATATTCTAAGGAATCGTGTGCTTCTAATTTTATAGCAACCGTCTAGTGTCAATACACTGTAAAAGAAAAATTGTCGTTTCACATTAATTCAAATGTGTTACCCCCGCGAAAATATTTAAGTTGACTCAACAAAAAAAAATTTTTAAGCAGCAAGGTAACAAGTTCCTGTAGATGAGGCACAAAACATGAGTGGCAAAGGGCTGGGATTCTGGACCGGACACTTTTTTATTCTAACGTAATATATATTAAAAAGAAATGACATTTAACCAAAAGCTTATCACCAAACACCAATGGCTTGTACGTATGGGTTCATTTTAGACTCCTCCAAAACTTTTGCAAAAGAGATGAAAATGCAAATTTTGTCAAATCTTTTTTGCCACGGTTTTAAAATGACCTTATTTTGGTCTACCAAAATTTTGTCTATATAGTGCAACCATTATTTAGTGTTTGGTCACGTGTTTTGGCTCAAGGTCATTTAAAGTCATACATGGAAATAAGTAAAGTAGTCAAACCTGTTCATTAGAAAAGGGTGTCCCAATACTTTTGGGAATATAGTTCATGTTCCTAATACTGATGGGAAATTTTAAGGTAAAGTTAAAGTAAAAACATAAAAATCTTGACAAAATATATAACATATCCAAGCAATCTATATACTTCAGAAACATTTTTGTCAAGAGAAAAACATTTTTAATTAAAATTATTTTTTCTTCATTTTTCACATTTACCGTTGCTAAGTTCATTTCTGCAGTTGACTTTAATACAAATCCAAACAATCTAGAGTTTCGTGTGAAAATCTGGAATTTCCCACAGATTTCTCAAAGGGTTCAAGTTCAACAGAAAGCCGCGTGGACCGTTACGCTTGACAACAGACAATGAAACTTGTCAACTAAAATTTCCAAATGGACAGTTTCCACAGGCTATAATGACTTGTCTCCACAATTATAAACATAGCAAATCAAGCTAAGTTATTTCAGATTTGAACAATGTACATTTACACTGTATTATCTTGCCAATAGATAAACTTTTGCACTGTGTTGTTATGCGCTTGCACAGGGGCTAATGAGATAAACCTGTTTGACTCTACTGACCAATGTGTTCAATCTCTGTAGTTTTTTCCCCTTATAGAAATGCTATAATCAAACATAGGGATTTATGCTAAGGGCTTAACAGCTAATGTGAACTTTTTTTTTTTGTTGTAGTTACTGTTCACCCAACTATGATCATTTCTGCTTTTAAGAACCTTTAAATGTGAAAATCCATGGGGAAAGAAAAATATATGCGTGAGTTCAAACGCCAAAGCCACCCTATCATCTAAAACACTTTAAAAGTCTGTTGCGTTAAGAACGGATCTTGTTTGCATTGAAGAGATTTACGCACTCATCTGAGCTATTTTGGACCTGTAAGCAAATGAATTACTAAAGGAAGTCAAGTCAGGGCACATCATAATAGCTTATTACTCACTCGTATTATTATTAAATTACACTGGTGGTTTGAGGGCAGAGCAGGAATTGCGCAACATTCTCAAAGGGATGCAAATAAATTATGTCAGAGTTTTGCAGCTTGTTACTGTTTGCTCTTCAGTCACCGGCTGCCAACCCGGGACGGCTGCCAAGCGGAGCCGAGACAATATTATTGACCATCAGCTGCATTTTAATCCATAATGGCCTGTAACGAATTTACTGTCCCAAAACAAGCCTCCGAAGAGACACTGAGCAATATAAAACACAGCGGGTAACAACCTTTAGCTTTAGGCCGCTCGCTCAGGAACAGGGTCTCAATAAAGCGGGACAACCTGAGAAGGGCTCTAGAGAAACAAGGCTCTAGGAAATGGAGCTGTTGGAAATCTCTGACGAACCTGCAGATGGCAGAAAACAAAGCCGGAACACACGAGGACTAAAATAAATTCCCCTCCCTCCCCTGATAACTTTCTCCTTTGGATAATAATAATAAAATAAATAACACACACGATTAGCTTGAGATTTTGCTTAAAAGGTGAAATATCACGCCCTTTTTTTTTTTTACAAAGTGTAATACAAGTTTCTGGTGTCCCCAGTATGTGTTAATGACATTTTAGCACAAAATATCCTACAGACAATTTATGATGTCATTTTGTAAAGTGCCTAATTTGAGTGGAAACATAAAGAGATTTATGATGATGGGGCGGTAATATTATAATGAGATCCCGCTGCAGCATCACTAGGGGAGCGAGATCAGACGTGCTCGTCTTTTCAGGTGCTTGCAGAAAAAGGATTACTAAAACAAAGTTACTGGGTTACTCTTTTTCCCATTTCCTTGGTAGATAGATGCACTGGGGACCTGATTATAGCACTTAAAAGTCAGATTTTCATGATACGTCACCTTTAAATGAGATGAGCTTTTAAAAGACAAACATGATCAAAAATAAATAAATCAGCAAAAAAAATGTAACCAAAAAGAAAAAAAAAATGTATGCAGTACTAAGATGGGTAATAAACATTATGACGTCATGTATTACCACTAAGACCAATGCATTCCTACCGGTCTTATTTTAGGGGGTGGGAACATGACTGCTGTTCATAGATGCTGAATTTCCACAAGCTATTCCAATATCTGTTCTTTCCAAGCCACACTTGTTTCATTAACAGAAACCTTCCAGCTGCGAAAAGTCAAGCAGCACTTATAATGACATAAATGGGACATTTATCATTGCCAGAGTTCAGCTCAAGCCATTAAAAAGATGTAGAAATTCAGAAAACTCTAAGCTGAAATTTGTCCTCTGAGAGCATCGCTTTTATTCACACTAAGCTAACTCACATTGTTTGATTGAGATTAATTGGAACGCACATAACAAATATAATATTTGAGAACTGTAAAATCTGTTCTGTATATATAAATATACATGTGTATGTGTGTGTGTGTGTGATGAATATATACAATAATAACTTATGTTATTTACATTTACATGCTATCCAACCTTGTAACAACCAAAAATGTGTGTCATTATATAACTACTACAAATAAAGTAAAGCCAGAGTATTCTATTTTAAAGATACACTCCACTTTTTTTGGAAATTCTCCAACTCCCCCAGAGTTAGTAAGGAAATTATTCAGCTGATCTCCGGGGCGGGCGATAGCACTTTTAGCATAGCTTAGCATAGACCTTTGAATCCAATTAGACCAGTAGCGTCGCATTTAAAAATGCCAAAAGGGTTTTGATATTGATTTTTCCTATTTAAAACTTGGCTCTTCTGCAGTTATACAGTGAACTAAGCTTGGTGGAAAATGAAAAAAATTGTGATTTTCTAGGCTGATATGACTAGAAACTATACTCCCATTCCTGCACAATGACTAGTGATATCAAGACCCTCTCGCTTGCCCGGGGAGTGTGTTTTGTAAGCCGGGGACTATTTTCCACAGGTGCTGCGTGATATCGCTGCGCCTGCTGCGCCCATGGTATGGCAGCAAACTTCCTCGATTATTAAATGAAAAAGGCGACTGTAATAATTTAGGGTGAATCACGGGCTGTCCCATTTATCTGCCGAATTACAAAAGACATTTCCATCAAGGAGAGACGTTGTTTTATTTAACTCTAATTTTTCAACAAAATCCTGCATGACATCAATTTTCCATTTTTATACTGCGATATAAAAAACATTAAGTGGGTGGAAATGTGTGCCAAGCAACCGTAGAAATGTGTCAAGTGTTCTACTGTTATGAACAAGGGCTGTCTGTTGTGAAGATGGTAGTGGTTCACAACTTGCTGCATTCGTTGTTCAACTGATTCACCTGATGCAAGGTTTCTTTCCAAATATTCATTTTACAATGCTAACACTTTTATTATCAACTTAGTCATCACACAGCAATTACTGAAAAAATGTATATGCTGCTCAGTCTATATCACTACAGCAAAACAAGTTATATTTAAATCATACTGAAAATAGTGTTTTTTTGGAGCTGCATGCATAAAACAAGTACAGTGATATATCTGTAACATCTGTGAGTCTGTTGGTAATATCTCAAATTTGTGACTTAGAATAATACCATTCAAAGTTTGAGGTCTGTGTATTTTTAAATGTTTTTGAAAAAAATGACGCTAACCAAGGTCATATTTATTTGAACAAATATACAGTGAAAACAGAAATGTCACGCACTCTTATTCAAATTTAAGACATCTGGTTTCTAACTGAATATCTTTTAAAATGTAATTTATTCCAGTGATGGCAAAGCATGAATTTTCATTAGCCATTACTCCGGATGATCCTTCAAAATATTAATTATTCTCCCTGCATGCTGACTTTGTGCACAAAAACATTTCTTCTTATTATCAATGGCTATGCTCACATGACCGCCGGTAATCTGATGTTGCTTTTAGAACATTACTTTCATGTTCCCATTTTACATCTTACAGTACATAAATTGTTTCACGGCACGCCGTGATGCCCCCTCCAGAATTTCACGCAACATATAGTTAGCCTTCGTAACGATGCCGTATGTAATCTTGGGTGTTTCATTTTTTGATTTTTATGAAAGCTTTAAGGTTAGTTAATGATTTGTCATGCTGTGCGTGCAAACGGATCGTGCTCTTTTGTTTGCTGTCAAATGGTCGACCACTGCCACGTGTGCATCCTGTCACAAAAGTCCTACAGAATGATAACAGCGTGATTACATGTCTATACTGCACCTCCATAACGTGACTAAAATTCGGTCTGTGTTTATTTTGAGTATGACATTAGCCGAACTACGGTAATCTGTTTACACGGTAGGTTCTTAAGTATTTTCTTGCGTTAAAATCTGAATATTGCTGTAAACATTACACGTGTTATTAATGCTGAAGCCAAAGTCTTACATAACGTAAAAACGTGTTTACTCTTTTAAACAATTGAATGCATCCTTGCTGAATAAAAAAAAAAAAAATCTTGCTGACTGTAGCATACGTTATTAATAATTAAAACAAAAACAGAAAGTACTCAAAATAAAGTAGCTTAAACTGCATTTAATTAACTGGGTTATCAAAAATGAATAAAAAGCCTAAATAAAATGTTGTGACATTGGTCTATACTGTTACTGTGAAATAAATGACTCGTATAATGATATAACATTTTATTCAGGCCGCCGGTGATGAGGTGAAAAATGAAAGTAACTCACAGACAAATAAAATTTGATATGACTTTATGCAAACACCATCCAGTATCAAAGCTCAGGCACATCAAAGCCCATCACAGTGCTCAAACTGAGTGTGAAACATGGAGCGTGTTTAAATACGGAAAGCCAGAGCAATTCTTAGCGCTTCTAAAGATAAAATAGCTAAAGAGAGAAATCAGATTGGTAGAGCGGATCCAAAAGGACATCCTGTAGATAAACAGTCCTGCACGCTGACTGATCTCTCCCGTGTGCGCTTGCTTCATTCAGCCAATCAAATCAAACCTGCAGCTTATGACCTACAAGGGTTGCCATGGTAACGCCTGCCTTCTGGAATACATGTCATGAATGTTAAGTGCTTTACAGTAAAAGCAACACACGCATGCGTGGAGCACGTTCACATCCCTGGCAACTACTACACGTGCGCGCACACGCGCTCTCACACACGCACACACACACACACACACACACACACACACACAACAGAGCTATTAATCCACCAGCCACAAATGACACACATGCGAGAGACAGTAGGCGTGCTTTCACAAATATTGACCTATACAGGAAGAATTACTTTAAGATTACACAAGGAGACTTTTTAATTAAATAACATCCACTTACAGCCAACTTAAACGTAATTCAATGCACCCAGAGGGAGAAGTTCATTCAGTCAAACCATTCACTCCAACTACAGTCTCTGAGGAGGTGGATCGCTCAAGGATGCCGGCTCCTTTAATGCTTTTCACAGTGAATCCATGAAATTTAAACATTATACAGCTGTACATCAAGGCTGCGCCGCATGAGAAGATAGAGTTAACTGGACTAACATGACCCAGATTCAAAATACCACAACTATAGGCAACATATACTATAAATAATATAAACTGAGCTTCTAAAAGTCTGACGCCACATTGAAAATCTGGGGGTTTAATTCTGGACGTAAAAAGCGTTTTAAAAATGTCAAATTAATAATTAATTAACGCTGATTACTGACGCTACAATTTTAAACTGGACAAAATATTTAAAATAAAGTAAAAATAAATACACAAGATATTGTGTATTTAATAAAAAAAAATTGTGATGTCGGTCTACATCTTTACTGTGAAATAAAGGACACATATCGTGATGTAATATTTTGGTTATGTCACCCACCAACATTATGATTATAACTCACAAACAATCATTTCATCTGGCTTTCTACAAAACACCATCCAGTACTGAAGTACAGACCCATCAAAGCCAATCCCAGTCCTTAAACTAAATATGAATTATAAATATGGGACACAACAGAAAAAAGAATTATATATATATATATATATATATATATATATATATATATATATATATAAGACTTGCATTTTTTATATTATACTGTACTGAAAAAACATAACTAATTTACTGAATCACTTGATTTGTTGAGCAGTTTTATATGAGTATCCATATTTCTATGTATCAGACAGCTAGTAAATTATCAAGGTGGTGTACTTTTCAGAATGCACAGGAATTGAAAGATCAGCTCCTTAAGAAAACAGGATGAAGCCCAACAGCCCATTAGGAAGACTGAAAGGTGGGGTGACTTGCTAGAACATAAAAAAAATATATATTACTTTGTTTTACAAAATGAACAAAATCTTTGTTTTTGAGTAACTACTATATTTCTGCATTAAAAATCAACATATTGTCTCTGTAACCTTAATATAAGAAGAATAAGCAGAAGTTTACAAACATACATTTTTCACCAAAGATCAAAAGCATCAGCGGGCACATTGAAATGATCTAAACACTGCGGCCACATTCAAAATGTGAAGGCATTAGCTGAACGACTCTACCTCTATTCGGTCAAGGGCAGAAACTCTATTAAGAGTAAATCAATGGAGGGTGATGGGAGACTGGTGAACAGGCTAAACTGATCGCCTTTTATCGTGACACAGGGCAGAATAAGAGGCTGAAAAGACATGCTAAGATGCAGAAACAGATGTCTCGGAGGAGAAATGAGGAGTCCTGTGATCACATTAAGGTTTTTCTGTTTTCCTCGACTGTGACATAAACTACAGATCTCTTGCAATTTGTTAGTATGCCACTGCCAGACAAAATAAAGAAATGAAAACAGGGTATTTCAAAAAAACAGATTTGAAATCAGCAAGTGGCACGTAAAGTACACATTTTCTCGACTAATAAAACTGCCATCTGTTCTGCGGAGCGAGGAAAACAAGATAATGGCAGTGTGAGATTCTGAGGTTATACATGTAAAAAGGTGCAGTTGCATAAAGCACTATTTTCATCCAAACTCATGATCCGATTGACTGGATAAGTGGAAACTTTCTGCCGTACAGAGCTGGAGAATTACATTACACGACAAAACACATTACTGAAACCGGATCTGTGTAAGTCAGCGGCTTGCTTTTCTGTTGATTTGTTCACCACAGTCTGTAATTCCATCTGCTCTCCTTGAATCCCACATATTTCAGGACCCTCAGTCTTGTCCATGGGAAAGAGCCCGGAGCGTACAGAACATACGGAACGTGATGAAGTAAAAGCCTCGGTCCGCACATAACCGGCCGAGTACAGTTATAACAAAAGGGCTTTGTTGAGACAAGTCATCGGCATGAGCGTGGCTCTGAGACGTATGCTTCACCTGCGGGAGAGGAGTGTCAGGTGAGGGATGATGGCTGAGCACGGAGGCATTTGAAGAATCCCAATGTGAAGCCCACAGAAAGAAACACCCGACAGGATGAGAGAATAAGCTGAAAATAGGAGCTACCAGGGGTTGAAATGTCACTGGTGGTTGACCCGAGGAGTTTCTTTATGGCCATTACTGCAAAAGCAAAAGATTAAAATAGCCTGCAATTCAGATACTACTGTAATACTTCAAATATATATGTTTTTATGTTTTGTGCTTTTTTACATTTTTAGTCATTTTGTTGTGATTTTTGTCACATTAGAGGTTAATAAATACTTTTGACCCCCCAAAAAAAAATCATGTTGTGTTGACGATTAGCTGAAATAAAATAAGTGCTTATTTAAAATTGTTGTTAAACCCATTTTTTGTTTTTTACTATAATAACCCGTTTAATATGTCCATTACAAGACATAACAAACCCAGAAATATTAAATGTTTTAAAAGGTAATTAAAGTCTTTTATGCCGGCACAAAAAACAGCCGTGACATTTTTCATATTTAATAATCTTTTCAGACCAAGAGTTTAATTCTAAACATAAATCTAAGTGTGAATGTCAAAGACTGATTTCAGGATCAACACAAAGTTTTATGTTTTCCAGTGCTGTGCAAACATGCTACATTTTATCGTGATGGCATTATTGTTATTAGGATTAACGTAATCCATTGTTAAATGAACTATTAAAGGTTTATTCCACCCCAAAAGAAAAACTGTCATTATTGAATGTCGTTCCAAACCCGTAAAAACTTTCTGCGTCCTCTAAACACAATTGAAAGATATTTTGGATGAAAATGTTACAGTTGAAGCACCAATGGCAGATGGGGTATTCAGACGATGTCTTCTGGATTTTTCTGGACCTTCTGGACCACAAGCCTATTGGTTTTCATTCAAAATATCCTAAAATGTGTTCCAAAGTCAAACAAAGCTTTTGCGGCTTTGGTACAACATGGGGGTAAGTGATGAATGACAAAAAAATCATTTTGGGAGTAACTCTTCGATCCAAAACAGGAGCTCTAGCGTGTGACATCATATCCTGTTACCCAGGATCTGAAGCAGGCTAACATTGCATTCTCAGTCTAGTGTGTCCTCATGAATACAATCCACAAATATCACATCTGTCATGCTGGCACCGTTGTGTGTTTTATTGTCCCACAGCCTTTTCCTTGACTTCCTGGAATATAAAAGTCTGCATTTTATAATCTCGATGCAAGCAGCGGGTCAGCTATTGTTTCGGAGACGTGCTGATTTAACAACACTATAAGGTCGAGAAGAAAAAATATTGGAATATGCTGACTGAGAAAAGTTAACTTGATTATAACGTTTTGTTTGCGGAAGCCTTTAGGTTTCACGTCTAATGCAACGGCATTCATGCATTTTTAAATGTTTAACTGCACTATGTAACTATAAAAGGCACACGATCTGTAGCAGCCCCTCTCTGTAACGGCTAAATCAGACACGACATAGCATAAGGCTTTAACTGCACACTAATGAGATGAGGTGCTCCAAACAGCAGATGACTGACCCAGGGGACGTGAGAAGCCCTTAATCTTCAGGGATCTTTCTCCACTGATGGGAAGTCTACAGGATTAACCCTGAACGCCGGGCTCGCTATAATCTTTCTTCATCGCTGTCTGCTAAACAATACTACAGCCCAGCACCGGGAAAAGCTCAAATGCAGTAAAACCTCTCAGTGTGTCCTATAATTCTCCTAAATCTGAATTGCTGACAGACCCAGATTAAGCACAAGTAATAGAGTACAAATCCAGTTTTGGACCTCAACAACAAAAGATATGAAAATACCAAACGTTCAGCGACCAGAAAATATTTTAAACTGTGTTTTTTTTTTTTTCCCACGTACAAACATTAACCGAAACAGTGGCTTCAATTTCCTCTTCTCTGTGCATTTCCACTGTGTCAGCATCTTTTTTATGCACAAAAAGCAGGTGGAGGTTTGACACACTTTACTGTAACCCGAAATCATGCGAGAGTTGCGATGTGTAAAATTAGTTTGGTTGAAATATCTGGCTACTGTGACTGGTTGAAATGTGCTGAGCCCGAGCACCAAAACACACTTCACACTATCACCAGTAAGGCACGTGTCCACTCGTGATGGGGGAGGTGCCGTGCATAACACGTTTATGAATTTGGGGTGGAGCTAGCGAAATTGGTGATATCAATTTCAAATATTTATATACCATTTAATATAATGGTACGCACAAGAACCGGACAGTGACTTCAGTTACCCAATTACTTAAATATAATTACTAGGGATGTCACAAATCTCCATATAATATCAAAACATTTGGTATGGTGTGAATTGGTTTAAATTTCTGTGTTTTATTTCTCTGTGAACTGGCCGTGTCAAAACACGCCAGGCATCTTCCCTTGTAATTACCTGCAATGAGAAGCATTTCTAAACTTGCTGTCCAACAAAAAAGAACATTATAATTGTATCTACTTCACCAGATTAGTCGAGTGATTGAAATGACTTCTTTTTGTGATCCAATGTGGCTTCTCATGAAAAGAAAAGGAGGCTGAAAATATAAAAGCTATGTCAATTAATAATGGCTTACAAATATACTTAATCATTATGAAAATACCCAAGATGGCTTGAAGATAAACCATATATTGTGGCAGATTGTTAACATAATGTATAAATGAAATGAAATCCTAAGATTTATAGCGCTCAATAATTGGCCAATCCATCCTATTTTGGTGAAAAAAAAAAAACCTTCTCAAAATAAATTTTACGTAGACATATAATAATAATAATAATAATAATAATAATAATAATAATAATAATAATAATAATAATAATACACACTTTTTCCAGTGTACAGACGTTTACAGGAGGTTTTTTTGTTGTTGCAAATTTGTTGAAACAAAACAAAAAACCATGGTTAAAAAAACCCAACTATGTTATGTACTGTATTGTTGCATCCCTAATAATTACCATCACTTTATTTTCGGCCAAACATCAATATTATTTTCAGTAAAGATATTGGACTAACTATATCGGAAACAAACAAAGACGCATCAGCTTCTAGTTCATACTCATAAGCCGATTATTTTACAGAAAGCATCATTCATTTCGCCGTGACACCAAAAATCATCCCTGCCACGACTGCAGCTTCTCCGTGACATCAAAGTGCTGCCACTCACATCATTCACAGTCAGTTAATTAACAGAGCAGACAAGAGCAGGGCTTGAATTTTGCCACAGATTTGCGAGTGTAGTGCATAATTCTACTCATTCTGCATGTTTCACGATTACATGCCTGGAAATTACCGCACCAGACAGATGACGTAATGTATCATTTGCATAAGCTTCTAAGTCTTGCAAAAATGCTGTCAAAATGCCTGTCTTGATGAGTATTCACGTGAACACGGTTTATATGAAACATAGTCGGTATACAGGTTATTACGGAATGCAAACCAATTGAAAATCAAAATGCATGAGGTCTTAAAGCATTGGTCTCGAACTAAATTCCTGGTGGACCACAGCTCTGCGCAGTTTAGCTCCAAAGCACACCTGTTTGGAAGTTTCTAGTGATCCTGAAGAGCTTGACTATCAGGATCAGGTGTGTTTGATTAGGGTTGGAGCAGAGCTGCGGCCCCCAGGAATCAAGTTTGAGACCAGTGTCTTAGAGACAGCAGCCTAAATAAAGTTTCTACTGTCTCTCATTACTGTTTATCTATACAGTGAAGACTATCCAGTGTTATCTTACAGCCGAAGAGATTGCTCAGTTATCCAGTCGATTGTCATTTATTTATTTATTCTTATATTATTAAGTACCGTCTACTTGTCATTTTTAGTTCAAAAAAATTGGAGTGCACATGATTGTTGGGTGGGGCGCTTTCTGTGCTTTTCTATACATTTACACACACTACATTTCTACATTATTTTGTCTAAATGAACTAAATTATAACATACAGGATATTTTTAAAAAATCTGTAAAGAAATTTACATTCAACAGCATTATTTATTTATTCGAACAAAATAACAGGTGGACAATTTATCATCATCTGGTGCAAGTGAGAAGGCAAAATGTTTTGTGCCAAAGTCAAATGCATGTGGCAAAGAGACTGCAATATCAGTTTAACAATTAAAACAACAACAACAACAACTAAAAACTCTACTGATGTAAAGTTGTCGAGAAAGATCATGTTGCCAGCTCCCTGCTAATACCCGTGTCTACCGGCTAACAAACATGAAGTACACTTAATGCAACTGAACCTCACTGTTGACTCTTGTGTGAAATCACTTCACTAGGTGTGGTGTGTGTGAATGCAGCTGCAGCTCTGAGGCATGTCATTGTGCTGACTTCCTGCTTTTATTCTTGAGGGTTTGTTCAGCAGAGACACCAAACACACATTAACTGTGAAAGTCCTGAAGACTGAGAAAGACATTTCCTATTTTCTAACACACACACACACACCAGCTGCTGAATGTGTGAGAAACTACAGTAATAACTGATGAGACAGACCCTCTGGGAGCGTCGCTAGAGGCTAGCAATGCTTCTCGCCGGAAGACAATACTCTTGACCATTAAATCCTTTACAAACCACAACCTAAACAACAACAAAAGCACTTTTGTCCGCACAGCAGCGAGTCTGCGCCGGCCACATGCAGCTGAATGGGACAGGCAGGAGTGTTTTTGTGTTGGTGTCACTGCGGCAGCAGTCATGGCCGCCCCGCTAAAGGCGCTCACAAAATGGAGACTGCAGGAGAGGGAGGAGAGACGCAGCATGGAGCCGTCTTGCTCTCGGAGCTGCTGCACTTTAACGGGCTTCAATCACGTTCTTTCACTGAACACAAAGGCCCCGTTCGCCTCTGTTTTGAGGGTATCGTCGGCGAGGAAGATAATCACATATCCGTGCTGTCAGACGTGAAATACGTGAAGGATGTCAGGTGAAATAATTGGTGATCTCACAAATCTGGTACAGAGCCACGGCTGACGGAGGAGCAGTTGCTGGCAATACGCGGGTGCTTTTTCATAGACAATTTTATGATAATTTCACAAACTTTTTACTAGGTCTTTACCATTTTTTTATAATCACTCTTTATGTACAAACGTCAATATTCTACTGTGGGTCTATACTAAGATATACACTAAATAGCCGCCATAAAAACAATTACTGTGTTTTAATCTGAATAGAGAGTAAAATAACCATAGCTTTTCTATATGTAGCAAAACTATTATCAATTTTTACACAAACTATTAGGGATGTAAAGATTTGCATATTTTCATTTTCCAAATCGTAGTGCTGGTCCCTATCCCCTTGTTAGTGGAGACTTGAGCGTGCGTGTCATTATTTAGTCGTTTGGAATGCACTCATCTTCCGCTGGGATGTCGCTCTTTTAATGTCATTTTTTTGTCGTAAGCTTAACCGTTGCAGATAAACAAACATTTGATGTTTTTAAACTAAGCTAATATATAAAAACTAATATGAAGAAAACATTTCTTTTAAAGAAAATTTTATTTTATACAGTGCATCCGTTCCTAAACGAATCTGCCGACGCACATCGTGCTGCGTTCGTTGTCACGGAAACGTCCCATCTGAAGATAACGAGGAAATACATCGCTCCCTTTGACAAGTGCGTTCCAAACAACTAAACGATGAAACGCATGTGTTCTGTTCGCTCAGAAGTCTTCACTAACGAGGGGATAAGGATGATTGCCTTCACAATTTGGAAATTGACCATGAAAACAGGAATCATTACACCCCTACAAATTATGGCTTTTCCCAACATAATCAACTTTTCCTCAGCAAAGTTTTTTAAGGTTAGTGTAATAACTTACCAACACTGGTGAGAATATTCATGACTGACAAAAGCAGAAATCTCCTGTAATGCATCATGTATGTTGGGAACTGTTATTAAAAATAATAAACTTAAGACTGTAAAAAATTCGTTTTGAGGTTATATATATATTTTGAGGTTTATAGTGCTAATAGTTAAGTTAAGAAACATCCATCTACAAATAAAATTGTTTTCACATTTACAAAACCGAATTCAAAAAACAGCTGCATGCTCTGTTATTGTCATATGGCCTTACTAAGTTGCATTTTGAGTTAAATTTGGAAAAGAACTTTTGCCCCAATTTGAAATAAAAATGTCATCTTTAGACAGCAAGAACATGAACCGAAAACTGACTTGTTTGCTATGTCTGCTTAAAACAACTTGTTTTGTAGCCCAATAGACCTTGTATTACTGGATCTGCCCTATGCTGAATTGATTTCGAAAAGTAAATCAAAGTAGATAATACTTCATGGCCTCTTTCCATCATTAATATGACATTCATATCAACAGACTGAACCTTTCAACTCGTTCATTCGTGCCATTCTTCACAGACTTTGGCCTCAGGTCTGAGAAAGACTCTGATTAACTGCCAGCAAACAATCTGCTGCACCACGCCAAGAGAACACATTCAAAATGAACTCTATTTCAGGTAAACTACATTTCTTGCATGATAAAAAGACCATACAGTAAACCTTTTGCCAAGATAAGCACAAAGCAATCTTAGGAAATCTCAAATACTGATGCAAAGTTAAAACCCATTTAGTTTTTTTGCATTATTTACTAGCTATAAACCTAACATTTCTTGCAAATTAAAGGGTATATATCGTTATTAATATAGTCTACTATGTTACGTAAAATAATTACCAAAATTTCAAGGTGATCATAGCAACCAACACACATAAATACACTTATAATAAGAAAAGCATGGTTTATAATGCCAGATTTATTTGATTTCATCTAGATCTATGTGTAGATAACATATTAAAACACAGAGCTGGCTTTTATTTTTAAAGACAAACTGATTTCATTTTTGATGTCTGGCACTAAAGTAAACCCTGCTGACGTCAAGCAGATCGTTCAGAACAGGCTTCCTTGCGATCATAAAAAACCGAAGCGCTAGCACGCACAAGCCTTCTCACTGGTTTTTAGGAAGGAAGATGTCATTATGATTGTGTTGTGAGGAGTAATGGTGAACAGATGGAGATGCGGACACATGGGTTTTGGCTGCTAAAAGACTTGGTGAGCCACAGTTAAACACCTCTAAATCAGAGACCAGCGACTGAACGAAACAACATCTTTCAGTTTCGCATAGTAGGATTATAATCAATTAATCCATTAAGAAAAGAAGATGCAAAGTAGGACGAATTGTGTTAGTAGTCTCCGTTCGGTCAGGTATATATATATATATATATATATATATATATATATATATATATATATATATATTTTCACACACTGAACCAGAGTCAGTTTCCTTCAGATGGTTTTTTTAATGCCCACACTTTTAACCACAGGATGTGCCATGTTGGGTAACCCTGCACAAAAATGGTTACATCATTTGCGCTTCACAGAAAAAGTCAGCTAGCGGTTTTCCTCACCACTGCTAGTCTATACAGCTGTAAGATTTTAACAAGTCCAGTGAATACAGCATGAAATTTATATGATTTAATGTAAAAAAAAAAAATAACTTAATATAACACAAATGAATTTACATGTATGTAACTGATAACAATATGTCCAGGGCTGTCTGGTTCACAAATCTAATAATATAATTATGCCTACAAGATACTGTTTTGATGATCAAAAGACAGCAATCACCAGACAGTGAGGTTTCAAAAATCAATGTAAACAGACAGACGGATGGATGGATGAGTGTTTATTTTCTAAAAGTTCCTGTAGTTGAAGAAACGCCCATTCACAGAGGAAATTGGTTATTTGTTCAAAACCAATAAAAACTTTGGAAGCAGCATGCTATATTATTCCCAAATGTCCTCACGAATTAGCATTTTTAATTAAATGTGTATTTTCACGTCTCGAACCAAATCAACACTTTCAGAATAACACAAGTTTCACACAACTTCTGCTTCAAAAACAAATCTGCTACAAGATGATTTTAATCACTGTAGTACAATAACAAAGCAAGAGATGAAAAAATAAAACAAGCTAAATATTACTAGAAAATAATCCTCCATTGGTTTTGATTTCATTAATTTCCATGATTTTGCTGTTCATATTTAAAACAATAATTTTTACTACTTTTAAGATTTTATGTGGCTTTTAATATGTTATTAATTTCCATAATTGCTCATTCATTCAAAGGATTTTTTGTTTAATAATTTCTGTTATCAATAAAAAACACTGCACTGCACTGCAAAGGCCAAAATTTTATTTAGTACCAAAATCCTAGAATTGCTATGTATAATAAAACGGAGGATACATGTTGAACGGGAGATTTAGGGGTGCTCCTATGTTTCTGAGATGAATCTGAACTTTAAAGAGAATGACTAATTTACCGAAGAGCCTATAAAATGGTTACGAATTAAGTTACCCTAATAGTTTAACCTAAGCTGACTCGCTGAAATACCTGTCTGAGTCAGAGAAATAAAAGTAATGACACAAGTCAAATGTGGGATGACTGTGAAGTTTCAATGCTAGTGTGATCTTCCTTCAGTCTGAGAAAGTGCAGATGAAAACAAAGGTGAAAACTCAAACCCCTTCCCCACCCCCCACTCTCTCTCTCACACACACGCACACACACACACACACACACACACAGTGAAGTCTCTCACATATTCCTCGATTATAGCAACAGTATTACACCTGTCTGGTTGCTTCTTCTCTCCTCACCATCTTTTACACTGGGGTTAATCATGTAATCATGACTAAAGCAAACCAGACTAAATGTTAAGCCTGTTGTTGACATGTCTGAAATTATTTCGTGTCTTTAACTGCTTAAATAACGGGTCCTTCATTATGTCGTAAGAAGAAGAAGAAGAAGAAGAAGAAGAAGAAGAAAAGAAAAGAAAAGAAAACACCTGAGGACCAAACCAGCATCTACTCAAGCCCGCGGCAATCAGTGTTTGCCATAAACTGATCATTATATAATGCAGCTCAATAGCTATCTGCGACGAGCCCGATGCAGGTCTGCAGACGCATATGAGCTCAATTGCACTTCTGCCTTATAAAATTGAGCCCCCTTCTTTACGACCGAGCCGTGTGTGCTCGCGGAGCCGCAGACGAGCCGCTGAAGCCCGGCTGCGGGAGTGTGGATCTGGCCTGAGGAGATGCAGTCAGTGTGAGAGCGGAGGAGAAGCCGCCCATCCCCCACCAGCCCCGCTGTCCTCCATCTTTAATCTCCAGACCCGCTACCCTTCACACACCACCAACAGCACAAAAACGCGTACGACTCACCTGGGATGCTCATGGTCGCAAAGGTCGGCGTTCCCGCTATTCGGAATTCGATATTTTTTTTGCTAAATATGGATTTATTAATTGAAAATTGGACCGGGAGAAGGAACCGCGCCTTTCAGAAGAGCAGCAATCCTAAACCGCCATCTGGTGGCATTTTCCACAATCGAATGGCGCGTGTTGACACCGGAGCCCGGGCGCCCTCTGGCGGACACAGCCGAGAACAGCCGAAGACCGGCGGGCGGTGGCGGGGGGAGGAGGAGAGACCCCTCACAGCCACGACGGGCTCGTACGCTGTTTAGGCGCTAAAATAACACGATCTTGGCGCGTTTCTTCTTCGGAAGGACTCGGGCTTGTAATCGTTTAAACTGTACAATGATAACACATAATCGGCCAGCATATACGATTTAACGGTATATTTCATTCCTTTGGTGATCGATGTCTCAGGAACTCCTGTAAACACAATCATTTCTATGAATCGTGTTTGAATGTGGGTTAAATATAAGCATAAAATGGATATTATATACAATATTTAATATACAATAAAATTGAATTATTGTACTATGTGTTATAATATGTGTTGTTCTGTGTAACTGGAATAAATTAGTTTTAATTGCATAGCATACTGAACGCTCCATTGATTTTTTTTTTTCCAAGAATGATCATTTTTTACTTCCTTTTTATTTCTCCCTTTTCTGCTTTTGTTAATTGAATCTTGTTGACTGGGTTTTATGCGTGCTTTCTTTTTATGTGAAAACAATATATTAAAGCTCTCAGTCTTTAGTAATTGTCTAATCTGCAATGACCTTTGTGTAATTGCACCAGGGGATTGGAGAGTAATGTATGTGGGTGGTCTTCACAGGGCCTAGAGCTGTTGTCTGGTCCGCACTGGCCTCTCGTTTTGTTACAGGGCTGATGAGTCATTCGAAATTAAGCAGGAAGGTCTGAATCACAATGAAAACAACTCATCAGACCAGATCAGATGCTGTGCAAAACATATAAAAAGCAAGTAAATCTAAAAATATATATATTAAATGTAATTTGCTTCTTCTGGTATTTCTGTGCTATTTGCCTACACAAAATTAAGACATCAAATATAGCATGTAATGTGTGCGAAACAATAAAAACTTTCTGATCATCCAAACCTCTTGTCACATTTTTACTGTAGGCCTACTTTCATGTCAAATCAATTAATTACATCCAAAATAAATGTTTGTGTATACACGTATATATATATATATATATATATATATATATATATATATATATATATATATATATATATATATATATATAATATATTCAAGCCATATAATATATATTACAGTACATGTATACAGTACATATATCATGTAAACACAGACTTTTATTTTGGATTTTATCGCAATTAATCAGTTTTGACAGCACTATTTCATATACTAAAGCTTTAAATTTAACAATTTAATGTGGTTTATTCTAATAATTTTCCAATAGATTGTAGTTGTCATAAAACATGTAAACATCAATAAAATATATACAACATCAATAAAAGTCAAATATTAAAATTAAAATGACTAAATAATATAAAGATGTTTTATTTTTAATGTATTCATTTTATTTCTAGCATTTATGACAGCATAGCAAACTAAAAGTAATCATTTTAAATGTTACAAGTAAATATGGGTATCACAATATTCATCCGCAGTATGAAAATGGCTATGAATTCTTCAAGACCTGCAAAAGATGACATTAAGAATGTGTTAAATGATTGTTTTTGAACTTTAAGTGAGCGTTAGATGATGGAGGTAATTTGCATGTCATTTAAATGTAAAATTATACTGATGATTAAATATACTATACTATACTAAAGATCAAATAATATGCACATCTAATAATGACTGATCAGGTAGGCCTGCTATGATATTGTGCATCCTGACGGAGAGATAGTCCAGCTCCTCCATGCCATGTGACAAGCAGAAAGTGAATGTCTGTGCATCACAGGGTACATCGCTTTTAGCTGGTTTAATGATTTCTCTGAACGAGAGCTCTCCTGGGAAGGTGCTAACATGCTGCTTAAAGAGCGAACGGTTTCTGTCTCCTTCATGCCCCATCTCCCTGCCTCACTCCTGCTCTGGCATTAAAAGGCAATGTATCACCTCGCCTGGCCGCCTGTGAGCATAGCAGTTTCTCTCAGGAGCTGTTAAAGGCTGCAGCAGAGTCACGAGCTCTGTGGGGACAGATCCTAATCTAAGAGATAAATCCCACAACACAGACCTCACACCGCAGTGATACCTGACATCGGGCTGAAGCTGCGATCCACCAGCCCACTCTGTTTGTCGATTTGCTGTTTCACACTATTTACAATGCGGATGATAAGGACTACCTGGAGACAAAACAATAGTGGATATGATATGAGCTGCAGAACGCATCATTTGTGAAACCAGGCCAGCTTATTATTCTCCTCACAGACACGCCAGATCAAAGAGAGCACTTGTTACTCGTCAATACCTGGATGATCTATGCATTTGTATTTCCTGTTTCCTCCCCCAACTGGTTTTATCGTCAGATTAGATCCAGTATTGTTTAGAATCTTTCCCAGCGGTGGCTTTTGCCAGTTTTCTGATGGATTCGGGACACTCTAACCCAATTAGGTGAATCTAGATTTATGAGCAGGACGAAAGAGAATTTACTGGGCCTCTTTCTTCTCCCAAGAGAAGAACAATGGAAATGGAAACGGGTGGAAGGAGTGAGTCATTGATTTGAATGGGCCTGGTGGAGCATATGGCTTCTGTCACTAAACACACCTGGAAGACCATTATATAAAATCTAAAGGTCTCATATTCCGTTGTGTCGAGTGTATTTTAATGCAATTTAAACAATAACGTAACTAATGAACAAGTCATGGACTAAAAGCCGAGATTCATAGTTTGATGTCAAGCCGCATTGATATTTAGAGGTGACTCATTCCCTGGGCTCTGCTGTTGCCTATGTCTGTGTAAAGTTTAAACAGCAATAAAAACTTCACTATCACATCTTTCCACTGAGCACAAACCTTGTAGACAGTCACATGCTCGAAGGAAATATGTACATAGATACCTTTCCGCTTTGAGAGAGTGACAGGAATACTAGATTTATTGAAGCTGCATAAACATAGCCACTATGTTAAAACTGTCTCAATATTAGACTGATCAACTACTGTAGCAGTTAACCAATCATACTTATTTGACAGATTTTTACTTCAACTTAACTATTTGTAAGATTTAACACCGATCTATACCTTTTTGTAATTGAAACAGACCCTTTTCACAGCCTGTGAACACTCATTTAATGCTCCTTGTCAGCATCCCGAAGTTTTTTGTTTTCATTTAAAAAACAGTATGAATATGGAACATTACTTTGTGTTATATGACATACTTAAAATAACTAGCCATTGCATTGAGGGTAAATTTGACATCGTTTTAACTTCAAGCCATGAAAACAATATTGTGGAGTGTTTCTTTTGCTGTACCAGAACAAAGAGAGCAAAAATATACTTGATGTGGGCTCATATTCATCACTATAGAACTTTACCAAGCTATGATGATTTTCACTTTGAGTTAAAAAATTGTGACTATTGTGAAGAAATAAATTAGATGGCAAGCTTTTTTAAGATGAGTCTAAGTAAACGGCAAGTGGTTTCCATTGGGAATAATCAACCAACAGTGACAACACTCTTCAATGATTCTTCAGCGTTCAGTGATAATAGAAATTCTAGTCATAAAAGTTTTCTGGGTTTTTTTTATATGTTTTTTTTATGTTATATTTATTTTATTTAGTTTTTATTTTTATGTGTGTTTATCTACCTGCATATTGTATTTTAAAAAGCAAAAACAAATTGTGAAAGCTAATGGCGTAACTTTTCATTTGATGTCTTATATGCAGTATTTTATTACTGAAACATAAAATAAAGTATAACTATGGAAAATAATAACACTTGTTTGAGCTATTTAAACATTGACACATCTGTTCCCACTAACTGCTTGGCAACAGCTTATAAATTGAACCTCATTTGATTATTAATGTGGTCAGAAGTTAAATAATTATTTATGACTCCACTTGCAGGCCATGTTACTGTTCAAAGTGTTTTAACTTTCTCTCATTGTATGTCATGATTGGCAGCTTATCAAACATTTTACTGCTGTATGTAAATGTAAATTATTCTATCAGGCCAGTTTTAAATCCCAAAATTTCACATCTAATTAATTGTTTCTCAGTCACAATCACATGTCGCAGGAAGTTCAAACAAAGCCATTCCCTGCAGCCTCAGTAAATGTTTGCTCTGATTGCTGCTCTCCTCTTTGTCTCCATAGCAACTTGACATAAGGGATGTAATTACCCTGGCCAAAAGTACTTGAAGACGGCTTATCCCCTGCTTCCGTTCCTCTGGGACACAATCGGTGGGAGGGAGAAACAGTAGGTGGAAAAGAATATAAAATTTAGTGATGAGCCATTCAAATCATATTCTTATCCTGTATGACATAAGTCACGCATGCCATAAGTGAGTCACACTATCCATACATATACTCAAAACACAGCGCATGTCTATTTAAAGGAACACTCCACTTTTTTGGGAACTAGGTTTGTTCTCCAATTCCCCCAGAGTTAATAAGTTGAGTTTTACAGAGTCTGGTGATAACGCTTTTAGCGTAGCTTAGCATAGTTCATTAAATCCAGTTCGATCAGTAGCATCACGTTCCAAAAATGACCAAAGAGTTTCATATTTTTCCTATTTAAAACTTGACTCTTTTGTAGTAAAATTGTGTACTAAGATCGGCTGAAAATGAAAAATTGCTATTTTCTATATTATGATCAGGAACTGATATTCTGGAGTGATAATCAAGGAAGTTTGTTGCCATACCATTGACTCAGCAGGTGCAGTGATATCACGCATCCTAAGCAGCCTTTTTGATATTTTGGCTGGAAACAAGACAAAAATATTAGCTTGAAAAACATTCACTGTCCATAAATTCACATTTGTGATTACAGTGCAATTTTGCAGGGCCATCATCACTAAGAGAACAAGCTGTCACTTGCAAAAACAACACAGCATGACGTTGTCAACACAGTGTCACCCCCTTAGCCTTAATCACACAATGTCCAGCAAACGTCTTTGAAGCAAGGACAGCTAACAGCGATCATGTCCAGCAGCTAAGCTCTATTTTTACAGCACAGTAACCTTGCTGTGAGCTCTCACAGCAGCTCTTTCGCTCCACCTCATTGGTGTCTGCGTTCTATTGCAACAATAAAAAATGTATGAATTTAAGAACACTCCACATACAGTCATATTCATGATTGCACAATCACTGGCAAACCGAGCCCACAAGCTCCATCCCTCATCTGTTGTTCTTTTATAAGCATGTTGTCAGGTAGTACTTCCCGTTAATTGCTTGGGACTTGACACTTGGGATTGCTTGAGACTTTTCTCAAGAGGTAGGTGAAAAATAGCGTCCTCAGAGAAAGATATTAGAAGCATACTGGGGTCAGAAGTGCGACCGTTTACGGGGAGCCTAGAGCTTTTGGGGGGCCTGCAATGTTTCCACTTGAGGGTCCCCAGAAATCTTACCGGGGGGGTGGACCAGTAAAATGTACTGTGCAGGTGGCCAATAACAGACACCAATAAGAGAGACACCAGTCCACACCAGCACAAGATAACAATCTGTTTATTATAAGCATCTGCTGTAGTTATAAAGTCTGCTATAAATGCAATCTTTCTGATTGGCTTTATCATTCATCAGCTGGTAAAAGTACAATATATATAATTAATATTAGGTAAGTAATTTATATTAGGTGTACTTAAATACTTATTAATAAAAAATTAACTGTTACCTATTGTGTTTAATTTTAATTGTAACATGTTCAACAAATCAATCAATATCTTTTATTTATAAAGCGCTTTTAACAATACAGATTGTGTCAGAGCACTGGACAGGATATCAAATATCTGTATACTCCCCAGACTGACCCTTTGATCTCAAACTATTACATTTTCCTGAGTCATAATTTTTATACAGTTTGTTAAAGTTAAATTCAATTTATTAACATTTTAAATAGTTAAATTTGATTTCCAGAAATGTAATGTTTACTTCATCTGTGTCTGTACTCTAACAGCAAGCCAGCTGTCGCCTCGAGAGCCTCAGGGTAATTCATGTGCATGCATCTAACTGCAGCCTACAGCAAAATCACATGCAAACTTTTGCCACACATCTAGCAGTTAAGGTCAACCTTAATCAGGTTATTTAGGCTGCGAGGGCTACACATGCAGCTTGTTAAGTGGGTTGCAATGTGTTCTTATTTAAATAGCTTGCTGTATGCTCAACAATGTAATATATTTATTTTTCTGAATGATTGCTATTTACAACGTTTCGATCACCAATCACCAAAATGTCCTGAACAAAGCTATTATTGTTTTGCATGCTGCAGTTCATTGTCTTCTTCAGTTTTTCTTCACTCTTGTAGCTTTGGGGAAAACGTCTGCACCTGACATGAAAACCAACTCCGCGGTTAGATGAGGATATGGGCTTTATTTAAATGCCTTGCTGACACACTACAGAAGAGCTTTAGTAGAGTAGACGGGAGATGATGGAATATGTCGGTATCTGAATTATGTACAATGAATATCATTAAGCGTCATTTATATGTTCAAGAATATATTACTGAAAGCATATAACACGACAAATGCTTATAATTAAACGTTCAACTGTGTGCCAACTGTGTTTCAGCGTGTTCATTTAACAAGACGGCCGTATCCTGCCTGCAGCTCCTGGAATTATAATGACACCTGCTGTCTTTGTGCACGGTGAATAAACCTTCGTTTTCTTTTGTTAGCATGCCGAGCTGTGTTTCTGAAGAATATGCGCTGGGAATATAAAGAGTATATTTGTATTTTTATCTGTTATGTCATTTTTTGAATTTGTCTGTGTGATAAAACTGTTACTGATCGATTGACTGTTTGGCTTTAGTCGTGTAAGTTTATTTTTAAGTTTATTTACCTTAATATATTTTAATAGCTCATGTTATTTAGCATATAAAAGTTGCATTGAATCGAGGCAGAAGAAGGAAAAAAATATCTATTTTGTTTTAGTCAAATGGGAGTTTATTGATTCTGCTGCATCACTTTCCTTTCCTGTTTAAGACTGCCAATATTTTCTTGTACACACTTGAGTGGAGTGAGCAAATGTATTTAATGCTTTCAAAATAACAGGGAAAAGATGCGGTCTATTCATTATGAGCAGCTCATATGAAGAGAGTGAGGCTATCGGTTACAGAGTGCCTGTTTGCCCAGTGCAAACATGATCTGGTTTAACCAGGTTTAGACCTGTGGTGCAAAACCCCTGGATTACAGTTTGTTAAATTGTGAGTCCATTTTTTACACAAACAATGTTCTGTGCAAGGGTCATTCTGGACTTCATGTCACATAGGGCAGACCAAATCTGTCTCTAAAGTCTAATGTCAGATTTATTTATTTTTTATATTTATATGTTTTATCTGTTTCTAAATGTTTTTGCTTATCAATACCATTTGACTGTTGTTTTGCCTTTGCTGTTAGTCATTACTCGATTTTTGGGGAGTTTGTCTATTTTGGCCCAGTGCTGGATTGCCAAAATTACCCATATTGGTTTGTTTTTAACTCAGCATATATGTATTTCTGTTATTATTTTTATAATATTTTTCTCTGCTGCCTCGTCCAGTGCCTTTGCCTCGCAGAGCCGTTGTCACTTTGAGGCGTTGTTGTAATATCACTGTCCTTATATCCCTGTTGAACCAAAAAAAATGTAAACACGTGTGTTATCAAAAATTAAAATATAGCTTTTTTATTAACAAAGTGAAACATTAAATTTAAAGCTAAATAATATGTATGAGCGATACATAATGTGTATGAGTGTTTTCATTTAATGATAATTTAATGTGTCTTCAAAGAGCATTAAACTGTGCTAAAAAATAGCATTGACACTTTTGTTCTGTGTCTGTGAAATGACTTTCATCCATCATTCTCCATTCTTCAGATATCTCACATAAAACCGGTGTTCCTTATGCATTTTTATTTCATTAGAGGTAAAAGTCATCCCTAAGGCAGAACTGTCCCGGTTCACCCCCAATGTCTGTGAAATCAATGGAACCGAATGAGTAGTGCGCGTGTGATGTAGCTTCCTGTCTGACTCATGAAAACCTCATTAACCAGGTGTGACAGCAGAAGGAGGGCTGGAATGATCAAGTCTCGATGAGTGTGGTGTTGATAGCATGTAGAAAACCGCCCATGTGTTGTTTATTCAGGGAGCTTCATAGTGCAGCCTATTTGAAACCTGAAAAATAAACATTTTAAGATAAATCGCTGGTCCTCTGGGCTGAACCGCATGTTCCGGTGAACTCTCTGCAGTTACTATGGAAACAGGGCATTGCTATTTTCACACACCCTTGGTTATTATAAATATTAAAGGCTATCTGTGAGTAATTACAAATAGAGGAGCACAACAAACTCACTCACTTAAGACATGATGGACGAGATCAAATGTAAAAAATGTTAAAGCTTCATTACCATTGAAAAGACAAACAAAATCCATCCAGCAAGACAATAGGTCTTAGGTTCCTGGTGGAAAAAATATGCTAAACCTTTTTGTTTTAAAATATTGGGTTACACAGCTGCGTCAGGCAATCAGTTGGCTTGTGGAAGGTCAAAGCATGCTGCGATCTCCCCTCATTATAGTAGCAGAAGTCACAGGGGTCATAACGTGTCATGAAATATGAATGATGCAGTTCTTGCTCCTGATCACATTTAAAGCGTCTTTAATATTTGAAGAGTCAAGCATGGTTCTCATTTTGTAGACAGAACAAGTGCTCTTAAAAAGATTCTGCGCCTTAATGTTGTTTCACGAAACACGACATTCTTCTTAATTCAGTGCAAAAAGAAAATGAGAATGAGAATAAAGGTGCTTCACAACGCACTCTCAGAAACAAAGGTGCAAAAGCTGTCACTAGGGCGGTACCTTATCAAAAGGTACACTTTTATACCTATTAGGTTCAAATATCTACACTTTAAGTACTAATATGTACCTTTTAGGTGCCAAAATGGACCCTTCAGGTACAAACGAAATGATACCCCTTTGTACCTGTATTTCTAAGAGCGTTGTCATTGAAGATTTCAAAAAGAAGAAGGAAGTTTGCTCCAATTAAAAAAAGTAATAAACATATACGGCATCTTTTCGTCTGAACGCTTCTTTGTGGAACCAAAAATGGTTCATCTATGGCATCACCGTGAACAACCTTTTAATGCACCTTTATTTGTAAGAGTTTATATAGTAATATTGTTTCACGCCAGTTAATTATTTTTGATAAACACCATGTAGCTGTATAGCCACATGTATTATTTAGTAATTAATAATGCACTTGTAACAACTCTTCTAAAAAAGGCCAGTGCTTGTTGCGTTTTTAACAAATCCACTAATGCATTTGGCTCATGGCTTGTTTAACATGGTTGAATATACCCAGGCTAAAAATCTTACTAAAAAAATATCGTTTTCGTCCTTATTGATTTGGGCGAGCCTGTCACGCCTATGTATGGAACTCGAATCAAATATCTCTATTTATTCATTTCTGCTCCTATAAATGGCATTCATCCACAGTAAGGAAGAGTGATGGAGTGATTCAAGTATTGTTAGGTGAAGTTGTACTGCGTCAATGACACGCTCCTCCTGAACGATGACGCACGCTTAGAGCAAATGCTCCTCATCTTAGTCCATGCATGCAGCTCGACTGAGATTCACAACCCAGAAACAACGTCCCTTCAGCATCCTGCGAGCCGACCGGAGGCGGAGGCGCACTGCTATTATTTATTTAGACAAATCTATAAGCGTTCCCGCGAAGAAACCAGTAAGGCATGGGAAGAATAAACGCATTGCCTCACAATGATCGCTGATTGATTCGCGGATCTTCAGTGGAAAGGAGCGTCTGAGAGGACAGGTGAGGTTTCATCGTTGTTCTTGGTCATTGCGCAGGTGGTCTTCCGAGTTACATTCTGACGAATGGCCGTGTTGTTTCACATGTAGCCTATATAGGTAGCCTATTAAAGCAAAAGGATCATGCATGTAAGGCATGAATAACAGGAGGGGCGTGCGTGCATTCGGTGCTGTAGTACTAGACGCAGCGTGCCTCCTTCATTCATAAAATCAGCATCGGGGAAATCGGTTCATCTCTGATAAATGTCACTCATATGTGACAGCTTCATCCTCTGCTTTCTGCGTCATGTGACATCATCGAAGCAGGCGTCATTGTTGACCATGTTCTCAAAATAGCTGGTAGGAGACGGCGGGGCTAGTTGTCACACTTTTTTACTCTCAGTGTAGCCTTTATGTTATTTTTGAGAGCTCTTGTAGGTAGAGATCTTAATTAACTGACACACAAAAAAAGCTTGGTTTTTGCTCAGGAGAAGAAAGGGAATGTAAAAAGCAGTCTAAAACTATTTACAAAACTTGCTTTTGTACAGATTGACATAAACACTTCCAAAAATTGGAGCTAAGTTTTTTGTGTGTGTGTGTGTGTGTGTGTGTGTGTGTGTGTGTGTGTGTGTGTGTTTTAATGCTTTTATTCAAAAACCTGATTCAATTCAGCTTTGGCATCAAATAAATAAATTACATTTGAAAAAAAAAAAATATTCCAGTCATTTTAAATTGTAATAATCTTTCACCATATGACATTGCTTTCCTGCATGTAAAATTAAAAAGCATATATGATTCAATTTCAGTTTTTTGAAAGAAAGAGTTTGCCTTAGGTTTCATGCTGTGGTGAACTCGGTGTGAGTAATAGTCATCGATCCAGATCCAAAAATACTTCCAGAACATCAGGACGTTTATATGTCATAGCTTTGCTTGAGAAGTCTCTCCCTGTGAAATTTTCGCTCAATTTAAAAGCATTGTTTGAGCTGTACATCTTGTTTTGTAAGTATTTCATTTGTGAACAATTCTTTCTCTTTACATTCAGAAGCTACTCAACAGCTGGTATTGTAAGAAAATGGAGGATTCACCATCAAAGCATCTTCTTGGCTCCAAGAAGAGAGTCAAAATCCACCCGAATACAGTGACAGTCAAATACGCCACTCACTTTCCCCAGCCTGGAGATGAGGGCTACGATGACGCCCCATCTTTCGAAGACTTTGGCTCATTTGTCGAAGAGACCTCAGACAGGAAGCACCTCACTGACAGCAAGTCAGGCAGGACTTTTTTCGGCGCGCTTGACAGTCGATCCAAATCGCCTGGCGACCAAAAGGAAAAAGGGGTCGGAGGTCAGCTGCAGAGCTTCGGGGAGGCCTCGGTGTTCGCCTCACGCATGACCTGGGCTGCTCTGTTTGGGGCGGCTCTGGCCCACGGCTGCGTGGCTCTCATCACACGCCTGGCTGCCGACCGCTCGAGGGTGCCGTCGCTGGAGTTGCTCTTCATCCGCTCCGTCATCCAGGTGTTGTCCATTGGGGTTGTGTTATATTACCAGGAGCCTCCTTTCGGGCCACAAGGCTACAGATTGCGTCTTTTCTTTTATGGTGTGTGCAATGTCATCTCAATCACGTGTGCGTACACCTCCTTTGCCATCGTCCCGCCCAGCAATGGAACCATCATGTGGAGAGCCACCACGACGGTCTTCAGCGCCGTACTTGCGTTTTTACTCATCGATGAGCGACTGGGCATGACAGACGTGGTGACGGTTGTCAGTAGCGTCTTTGGTCTCTGCTTGGTCATGATTCCCAACATCGTAGGCGAGCACCGATCACTTGGCTTCTGGAAGGAGGCCTTTGGCTACACCATGACGGTGATGGCAGGTTTAATGGCGGCCCTGTCCATGATCATATACCGTGCCATCAAAGAGAGGGTGAGCATGTGGACTGCGCTCTTCACCTTTGGCTGGACCGGAACGGTGTGGGGAGTGTCCACTATGTTCATCCTGCAGGAGCCCATCATTCCTCTGGATGGAGAGACGTGGGGGTATCTAATCGGCATCTGCGTCTGCTCCACCGTGGCGTTCCTGGGGGTCTATTACGCCCTCAACAAGTTCCATCCCGCACTGGTCAGCACCGTTCAGCATATGGAGATTGTTGTGGCTATGCTTCTGCAGTTGATTGTGCTCCACATGGTGCCCTCGGTGTATGACATCATCGGGAGTCTCATCATCATCATCAGCGTTGTCGTGCTGACGGCTGTAAAGCTTTATTGGGTGGGCAAGAGCAAAAGACAGGAATATGAAGAGATCCTCGACTCGCCGATAAAGTGATCAAACTTATCGTTTTAGAATTTCCTTTGTCAAATTAGATTTTTCAAACCTTGAAATATGGATACCCACACTCTTAAAAACAAAGTGTCATTGGCATCTGTGATTCCATGAAGAACCTTTATCATCCATGGAACCTTTTAATCGCACAAAAGGTTCTTTAGATATTGAAAATGTTCTTCAAATCGAGAAAAAGAGGTTCTTTGGGAAACCAAAAAATATTCTTCTATGGCAAAAAAATCAATTTAGAACCTTTATTTTTAAGAGTGCACCGAGGATTTTGTGAATGTTTGAGGAAAAGATCTATGTAAAGTTTATTCATTAATGAAGTGCCATTGTGAAGTTGTCTTTGACTGTTGTATTATGTGAAGCTCAAAGAGGTTACTGATTCTTATCGCACATTATGAAATAATTATCCATGTTTATCCGTGTCATATCTAGTTTTATTATGTAGTACATCCAAATAAATGTCCTTGTATAGGAGCTGCAACGACAACATCGGATATTTCCATAAATTTGCACAAATTGACATTGTTTAGAGTGCCCTCTGTTGGTATTTAGTGACTGCATGACCCCGAAAAGTGAAGCAAAAATTTTAGGCACAGCTTGATTAGACTGAGTGAATCAAGTGATTCAGGGTGATTCAGTCTAGTGTCTGACAGAGCTTTTCTGTTGGCATGCGATTTCACAATTTTCAGTTTATTGAGAAATACTGAGGGCTGTTGGTGTCATGTACTCACTCCAGAGATTCACATGGAAATGAAAAACGTTAACCATTGTACTGAAATAATTTATTTTGGCAAGGTTTTCTCATATTAAGGTTGCATAGTCTGTGCAGAAGATTCAGATTATTTGACAAAGAATGTAACATTGCAAAGGCATCGTTTCTGGGTAAAGACAGGGTTGTTCATATAATATTAGTCACAATTTTTTTTTTTTTTTCAGAAACAGGAATGAAGTAACTTCACTTAACATGTTAGAATGTCTCTGTGGTGTCTTTAAAAAACAACAAATGTACTGTTTCAAACTGAAATATTTTCAAAGATTTGATTTCTCTTTAATAAAAGCATGTATTAATTTCACGGTGCATTTTTATGAGAATATTAAGATTTTTTGGGTAAGCTAAAAAAAAACCTATTACAATAGTTTGTCCTTGTTTTGAAAGTTCTGTAGGAATTTTCCACAGAGTCCACAAGGTGGTAGGAATGAACCAAATAGTTATGTTAAAATGAATGAAGCGAATAATGTTAAGTTACTAATGATTCAATAATCTCTCTCTCTCTCTCTCTCTCTCTCTCTCTCTCTCTCTCTCTATATCTATATATATATATATATATATATATATATATATATATATATATATATATATATATATATATATATATATATACACTAGTGGCAGTTCAAAGTACATAAAAAAAACCCTGTAAATGTAATTTTGAACTGTAGGACATCATCTCAGCTTGAGGCCATATTGCTATAACAAACACACTCAAAACACATTTATGTCAGCATATGGAAATTTCTAAGCTTAGATATATGGGCTTTCTGATATCATCAGCCTGAATTCACCGTATGACATCATGTGCAAGCATTTATTGCCTCCCTTGAGAAATAAACAAGTCTGGATCAAGGACCTATGACAATCAGTGTTGTCACCGCTGCTTCAAAGAATGTCAGCCTGCTGGCTCACTGAAATCAGAGTTTAGCTTTCTGACTGTAGGGAAGTGATGGCTCTGAGGCCTCATAAGTTGCAGATGTGGTCTCTTTTTTTCCTCATGGACTTCTTCTCACAATATCACTCACAGATGGACTTTTAGTTCTTAAGAGTTTGTTCACCGAGTTCCATGATTCAAAAAATACACTTAAATACAAGCTTGATCTTCAGACAAACAGCTACATCCTTAAAGGTTCCTCTAATGTGTTTCAACCGAGCAAAAGAATAATCATTAGCACTGAACGCTGAAATTAAAACACATAATATAATGTAAAATAATAATTGTATATTAATATTAATCATTTAATTTAATTCATTTCATGTAACATTATATTTTATTTCATCAAGGTCTTTCCAGGCATGCCAGATGATTTGTGGGTCTCCTGAAAAGAATCAGATTATGCAACTTTATGATCCACAGAGAACTGAAGGGGGAACCGAAACAGGATGTGTAAGCCTTAAGTGAGAGGGGTTTTTTCTGTGAAGTGTCACATGTCGTATATCTCACAAAAACAGCTTTGCCTTTGTAGCTTTGAATATTCCCAAGCTCTCACGTTTCTCATTTTGGTCTGTTTTGTCCCATAAACCCATGTCTCTGTGGATGTCGCCCGCTCCCTCCCCATCCCCGCTGTGTGAGACATGTCTATCGCTGCTTTTCAAAGCACAAGTTCAGTGTTGTGAGGAAGGAGGCCTTAGTGTTTGAGTCAGAGCACACATGGTTCGGTTTATACTTGGCCTACCACATTGATTGGATGTTGATGTTCCCTTTTTTTCTGATAGTTTTGTAATTTATAATCTTGACACTCTTAAGATTACTTTGCCTCATCAGTGACAGAATGATGCAATGGTCCAGAAGTTAATTGAGAACATTTGCTATTGAGGTATAGCCTGAGGACATAGACGGTGTAGCAGAACTGACTTCATGCACATAACTCATAAATAGTTCATTTATAATTTGTACACAGTTTCTTCTCATTTCATCGATTCTTTCTGTACAGCTGATCACAGATTGACAATGTCAGTTTTGTTTTGTTTTTTTTACACTGGTTTAATATTTATTGCTATATCAGCATTATCAAACTGGTCTGACAGATCAGTTCTTGACAGAATATAAGCTACAGACTAGACCAGACTTTATGGTGTTCATCAAAAGTCTGGTCATGTAAGACTACTTTGCAAATAGGGCTAGATATATGGTTAGGTTTATGGGTTAAAAAAGGACCGTTATTTAAAGAACCATATGACGGAAATTAAATTGTATAAAGATAAATTTTGCCACTTTTCTAAAGTGCAAATGTCTCTGGATACCTGATGATTTAATTTCCGGATGATTTCAAGTATATATATATATATATATATATATATATATATATATATATATATATATATATATATATATATATATATATATACACTGTATATATATATTGAAAAAATTTTTTGGGTGGTTTATTTGTGCTTCCATTATG
Source organism: Puntigrus tetrazona (assembly GCF_018831695.1). Lineage (NCBI taxonomy): Eukaryota > Metazoa > Chordata > Actinopteri > Cypriniformes > Cyprinidae > Puntigrus > Puntigrus tetrazona. The sequence goes on along the minus strand of NC_056700.1, from coordinate 11,626,040 downwards.
TATTTGCATGAAATCCACGCAAGCCCAGCCCGTTGGCCCTTGTTTCCACTGCAGGCATTTCCTATAGTAAACAGCTGCTATGCATTTGTAGTTTTGGATGGGTCACAAAGGCTGAAGTGTTTGTGCTTTTATGTGGGCTCTGTTATCCCTCCTTTCAAGCTGCTACAGGAAAATAAAGTGAACGTGAGAATCATTTTCAGGTGCCGCGATTGTTCAAGAAATCTTGTTGTTTGATCAGACGTGGCAGATGAAGTGAATACTGTCGAAATTGAAAGAGACTAAACATAATTATGAGATAAATGTTACAATTATAAGAAACTAAACCAATTCTAAAAAATAAATTACGACAGATCATAATTGTCAAACGGTCAAATCATAATTGTGTAATAAAAAGTCACAATTATGACAAACAACTTTTCTTGTCATAATTTAGATTTGCATATCATTATTACCACTTTTTTTGTTATAATTATGATCTGCAAAAGCATGGACTTTTTTTCTGTTGCGGTGAAAATGGTTTTCTTGCTTCTTTTATTTTTCCTCTCTTACTTTTGCTTATATAGCATGGATGCCATCCGTGTTTGTCCCTTTTCTCAGTCAATGAACCTTCTCACACCTCTCAGGAAGCAATTCAGCTCCCTTTAACTGTGACCTCATTCCCTTAAATTACAGCTCTGTCCACTGGACCAGGTGCTCCAGAGGGGCATTTGACAGCCTCTCTTTCACAATAGCTCTGCAGGTTTGTAAACAGATGACAGCTGAGAGAGCTGTGAGAACTTGCTCATGTTCAGCGTAGTTTGCTCACATTACACACAATATCGATCCACTGGGGGACCAACTATTAAATGACCCGTGAAGAGACACACTGGGTCAATAAAACTGCAGTACAGCCTATAGATTCACTCTCTAATTTATAGATCCGTGGTACTCATCTGGTTTTACTTCATGACGAAGGCGTCAACATCAAACCCAACACAATATCAGAAGAACAGTTCATTATGTAAAATATCATTAAAACTGAATAGGTTCGTTATGCCAGATTCTTAACATAACATAAGTTGAACAGGAAAATGTGTTAAAACATCCTCTGTTGTCAGCCCCAGGGTTTTATAGAGCTTTGTAATTCCTCTCAAGTCTTCTTTTTAATCTGTTCAGTTTGGCTTCATCAACAATGATGATGGATTTTTTTCCTTTCCTTTTTTTTTTTTCCTTTTTCTATTTTCTGTAAGCCTGTTTTGGAAAAATGTGTATCGTAAAGTGCTTATGCAACAGTCATTCATGGTTCTCAAAACTGAATAATTAAGTATGCAACCTTTGTCATTTGGAATAACAAAAATGCTTTATTTTTATTTTATTTAATTTTTCAATTTTAAAATTATTTTGTTGTTTATATTACTAATACTACTACTAATACAGTTTTAGTTTTGGCTCAATATTAGTTTTCATTTCGCCCAGTGAATAATTTTATCTTATTTTATCTTATTATGTTTATCACATTTATTATTATGAAACGATAAATATGAAAGTCCTCTAACTATTTAACTAATTACTCCTGCATCTGAACTGCCAGTGACACCAAGTTCGTTTCCTTGAACATTCAGGTACTGACAGAAAAAGTCAATATAAAAATATGGAATATAAATATAGAATATCCATCAATGTTCATTACGATTTAACTTTTTAATCAAAACCCTAACAATATTATAGGTTTAATAGCAAACTAGATTTCAAACGCAGAGATAACCTAGTATAAAATGATTGCATGTGGCTCACCAGGGCATGCTCTCTGTCTTTTGACTTATTATAGTGATACACATAGCTGCCTTGAGTTTCCACAGAAGTTGTTTGAGGCCCAGCCAGCCACTTCAGAGTCTACAGAAAGGACCTCTCGGCTGCCATTGGCTGAGGACAGTCATGTGTGTGGGGTGGAGAGTCGCTCTGTCAATAACTCAGGACTTTCAGGAAGTTCTCATGGAATAGCTGCTGCTCTGTTACGGAGAGAAAAAGAGAGAGCGGTAGTGTGTGAGAGAGGGGGGCTGCTCGCAGAGCTGGGAATGGATATGGCCAACCTTTTCAAACACTTCTTTCGTGAGTACATATTTATCATCTTTTCCACTGAAGGACACTTTTGGCTTACTACGGTTGCCTTCAACCTGTATGTACTTTTTGACATACTAACTAATACATCTCTGAAGAAAGAACAGTATCTGTGAGCTTCTTCATACTGGGTGTGATTTATAAGTTATACTTGTGTTTTCAGCACTTTGTAATGGCTATTGTGGTTATTTTGCCATTTTTAAGTGGGGAGATAAGGATTTCAAAGACTGTGTGTGCATAGTTAGGTAGAAATTCCTGTCTTTTCAGTTTGGTATTATTCAGAATATTTTTAGAATAAAAATAGTGCATATTGCATAATGATATGTTTTTGGTGACCTACGTCGTAAACCTGGATGAGTCACTTATACGCACAACCACGAGACCAGTGACATAAATTTTACAGGGCACTTAGGCAACCCCTGAGCGGTTGGAATACTCTCTTTTTTCTATAAAGTTGGCCATAAGAGAGGGAGGAAATAGCACCAGGCCCTTTGGGCTAGCTTGGACACTCTTAAAAAACAAAAATCAAAGCAGAAACCCGTACAGGCCCCCTTCAACCTCCTCTACTGTCAACTTGAGCTGCTCTGTGAAGGCGGCCGGAAGCTCTCTAATTCAACGCAGATTTCTAGCGCAGGAAAACAGAAGGATGTGAGGCAATGAGTAATTGAGGCCTTTGACTCAGGGTTTCTTTCTCTCTCATTACGTTTCTCTTCCCCTTTGTAACACATTCAGCATTTCAAAGTGTTTTATTCCCCGTATACAGTGGACAAGACAGTGGGGTGTCGTGACTTGGCAGAGTAAAGCAGCGGATCTTGGAGGACAAAAGAACAGTAGCAATGGGACAGAACACTTCAACAAATGGGACTTCTTATTTGCGTTGGCTTTTTTTTTTTTTTTGCTCACTTCTGAATAGCCAAACTTGAAAATTCAAGAGAAGAGGGGGAAAAATTGCAGGCTGCTCCGATGGCCTCCTGCCAGCTCTCCATGTCTGCCTTTCTTTCTCTCTCTGAGCATTAGTATGCCGTGGAAGTTCAGAGAGGCTATTGTATACCAAACGGAGGCGTGACCGATTCCAGCACAAAGGGAAAATGTCTCAAGTTCTATTTGTGTGATTTAGCATTCGAAAATCTGTTGTGGAAAATCAGCCACAAAACAAAGCATATCAGACAAGAAAAGGACAGAGCGGCTGCGAGGTCAAAAGTGAATAGAAACACATGCTTAGGGTTTGTGTTCCCGTGGACGCGTGTGTTGCGTCGCTCCTTTTGCTGACAGTTCTTGGACGCTACATCTGTTTGCGAAGAGACTATTTGTCTTATGATGTCATTGGTGGAGCGAGCTCAGCCCGAACTGAAATAAAGGTGGGGTGACTTGGCCGCGTTCGCTCGGTTCCTGTCGTGGATATGAGAACGCAGCTCGCCACGGGTCACGTTGCATCGATAATCACACTAAGCTTTTTCAAAACCCGGGCTGAGCGAGAGATCCGATTCGATATTGAGGGCAGATGACAAAAAAAAAACTTAGGCTGAGTTCTGTTTCTTTGGAGAAATGGTCAAATTGGTAAAAAGCCACATGCAAACTTTGTCGGCCGTATACAAACTCAGTTACAAACCTTTTATTCATTGCATGTCCGTTCGGCTTTTGAGTTGAAGACTTTATGACCTCTTTTCGTGTAGCACTTCGCGTTGCCAGGTTTTTTACTTTGGGATGAATCGTGCCTTATCTCTGCTTGCGAATGCTTTTCCGCGTGTGGAAAACTGGGAAATTGACTGGAAAGCTGAGCTGCCGTTATTCTGGCTGTCGGAGGAAATGAAACAAAAGCAGACAGGACACAGTGCCCCAAGCTCCGTCCTTGAGTCATGAAGACAGTTAAGATCTGTGTGGATCCAGCTTTCATTACAGTTGCCTGGAATTTCCATTGACATAAAATTTTTGACTTCATTGGCTTTTCCGCACATCGTGATGGTTTTACCTCTTGAATTGGTTGCGTCACGGATGATCATGACGGTGATTTATCACTGACAACTTGTTTCTCTCCAGTTTTATGCTTGTGACTTTCATGTTTCCATGGTTGCTTGGAATACATTGGCATGCGCGGATGGGTTCGGAAAGTTTAGTTTTGATGGAGCAGATGAGCTCTGTAATTCCACACATATGAATGAGTTAACCGGATCACGAGGATCTTTTACATTTCAACACTCTGCCCCACTTTTTTTGTGCTGGTGTTTATTTTACAGGAAGCTTCTCTATCACTCTTCTGCTTTTTCTTCCTGTTGATATTCATGGAGGAGCAAAAATTAGATTTCCTTTTCATTTGGAGTAGGCGGTTCCTTTTTGACCATTTCTTGGAAAAGTTATGTTTTATCGGCAGTATAAATAACTCTTTAAGTACGCATGTATGGATCTCTGCTTAAAGGCGATGATAAATAAGCTGAGAAAAAGTGTGTAGATGTGGTATACCAAGAACATATTGCATTATTTACAAATAATATATCGGCAGAAATACTGATCGAGAATCACTATGTATGAGAATTTAAAATAAAAGTAAAAAAAAAAAAAAAAGAATGCATATACAAAAAAAGATATACATATAAATGTAGCATATGCTAAGACTATATTTAATATACAATAATAAAAGTTTTTGACCCAACATTTAACCCAGGTGTTGATTGAAAACAACCCAATTGCTGGATTTGTTCTATTTAACCCAGAATGTAGTCATTTTATTATTATTATTATTATTATTTTGACTGTTTAAAATAAAAGTATATTTTATAAATTTTTATATACATATTAAAGTTCAGTTTATATTTTTAATGTATACATTTCTAAATTATATTTTAATTGTAAAGCATTATGGTAACACTAGGGACCAATTCTAATTATTAACTAGTTGCTTATTGGCATATTGACTGTTTATTAGTACATATAAAAGCACAACCATATTAATCCTACTCAATGCCTAAACTTAATTATTAAAAACTACCTTAATTATTAATAAGGACAGGAGTTAAAAAGTCAAGTAAACTGTTAATATTGAGTACTAAACCTCAAAATAAATTGAGACTAAAATTATAAAATAGAATTTAAAATGGAAATGAACAATTCATTTTAAACTATATGAACATTTTATTTTTCTGGTCTGATTGTGAAAAATGATTGCGGAAGACTCACATTTCTGAACAACAATTTTAGATTTAACATATGCAAAAAAAGAAACATGTTTCTGAAGAAACTCATCAGCCTATTGTTCTTCCGAAGACTTTTCCGTGAACTGCTCTTTTGAAAGAACAGAGCAAACTGGATCAAACCAGTACAGAGAGAAGTGGACGGCCCTGCTGCACAACAACAAAATGAGGAGTACATCAGAGTCTAGTTTGAGAACAGCCCCCTGACTGGTGCTCAGCTGGCTGCTTCATTGAAAACTACACGTCAAATATCAGTTCCATCAGCGACGGAGAGGAGAACACTCTGGGAAGCTCCTGGCCTTTAGACAGAGTTTTACAAATAAAGTTTAATCTGAAGCTTAAATAAGCAAATAAGAAGTTGCCCTGTTGTGGGAACAGTGTGAAGCCCATAACACCTGCTGCAGAAAGCATGAGATAAAACCTCAGCTGAAAGCATGCCTTGCTGAACATGCATCAGTTTCTATTAAAAACTTCATTCCAAACTTTGGAACGGGAGTGTAAATATTTTAGTGTGCATATGTATGCAGAGACATTTATATTGAGGTTTTGATAGATACTTATAATAGTTGTGAATTATTATAAAACGAGCCATCTTTAGATCTTCAGTATTCCTAAAGAATGAGATGTTGACAGGAATGGGTGTGTGTTTTATTGTTTGTGTAGACGCAGACTCATCCAGTGGATTGAGGCCCAGAAATGTTTTGAAATGATCAAAATTGATGTTTCATTACCTGATCAATAAATTGCAATTTGATGGTGTTTTTGATGACTTGATTTAGCAGTCATGTAAAACAATTTATGAAAGAGGGTAAACCTGTCAAACGTGGATGGCATGTCAATTTGTCAGCGTTTATTGGAAAGTCACGAAGACGCAAGATGATAGTTGGTCTAAATGATTTGCAGATTTGAAGTCTGTAGCACATCAGTTATTAGGGGTTTGAATGTCAGCTGCTCTGTGATTGTGTAACCACAACCCTGTTATTGAACCGGTTTACCAAAAGTGGGACAGAGAAAGTAATGATTAAATAGAATATGTATTTGCATGATTTTTTTCCTTTTTTCATCTTACGGACAATTTAATCAATAACACATACGTTTCATGAACAAAATTTAAAAATAACAATTAGTGTTATGGCAGCCATTTAAGAGTAATCAGCCAATGAGTAAACATCTATCACTTTTTAAAATATCTCTTCTACCCTTTCTCTTTTTTTATTGAGTGAACACATGTGTGCACAGCTATATTTGTGTGTACACATACACGTGCCTCAAAGTTGAGCACACAAAACACACACAAAGTTGAGCACAGATAAAAGGCACACGTTTTTAGAAGGCAACATGTGAAAAAGGTATGTAAAAAAATGCTACAATACAATATATAATAATATAATTAATTTTAAAAGGAAAAAACACCAGAATTTCCGCTTTAATTTTGCTCAGGAGGTGGCCAATTTTAACTGAAAATAACGTTTTCCCTAATGGCCCACTTTGCCTGATATCACCCTGTGTAAATGGTATTTTATGTGTTTATCGTATGAACAATGTAGATGTACTTCTATGTTTTTATTTTAGTTTTTAAAGCAATGATACATACAGTTGATCAAAGAGGACAACAAACATGTTTATAATTTTGCAACAGATTCATATTTTAAATAAATGCTATTTTCTATTCATCAAGAATGCTGATAAAATGAATCACAATGAATCAGTTTAATAAAATAAGCAGCACTGTTTCTCAAGCAAATTAGCATGATTTCTGAAGGATCATGTAGTTGCTGAAAATTACAGAATACTCTTATATCAAACTGTAACAATATTTTACAAAATTACTCTATGATTTGTTGAGCTTCTCTTACTGACCCCACAATTTTCAACATTCTTTTTTTTTTGTTACTTTAAGGAGCTTCAGGTTAATTTTAAGGGAAAATATATCAGGATTTGTAGAAGTAACCTTTACAATTCACATTGGTAAATGTTGCCAAGTTAATGTTAGCTTGTGAGTATCAGTATATTATGTTTGCGCATTTGTCTATAAGAAACATCATTGCTCATATTACATAAAACTTTTTTGCAGGGATCGGGAAGGTGAAGCAGAAAGGCTGTATGCGAGATTTGCCCTCCAGCGCAGAGAAATACGACTGTGATGAGCGACTGTATGACCTCAATCTGCCTGCGCTGGTGAAGTTTAACTACACCGCAGAGCGGGACGATGAACTGTCTTTGGTGAAGGGCACAAAGGTCATCGTCATGGAGAAGTGCAGCGACGGCTGGTGGCGAGGAACCTATAATGGCCATTCTGGATGGTTTCCCTCCAATTATGTCACAGAGGATGTGGACGGGACGATGAGGGACGACTCCATGAGTTCTCTTAAAGACAGACTGGCCTCTGTGGGGCACAATAACAACGGCTCTCAGGTTCTGCAGACTGTACAGGCACTTTATCATTTCAGCTCTGGCAATGCAGAGGAGCTGAATTTCAACAAGGATGAACTTATGGATGTGTTGGAGAAACCGGAGAACGATCCTGAATGGTGGAAGTGTAGAAAAGAAGATGGGCAGGTGGGTTTAGTGCCCAAGAACTACGTTACAGTTGTACAGAAAGCATACGGAGAACTGGGGATTTCAGGACCACCTCCTACAAACTATGACATTAAGCCTTCTACGGAGGGAGTATTTGGAGGAAAACCATGGTACTATGGCAAACTGACACGACATCAGGCTGAGATGGTATTGAACCAGAGGGGAGTGGATGGGGACTTCCTCATCAGAGATAGCGAGTCTACGGTAACTCTATAACCATATAACCAATTTCTGGTGGCATGCATGACATTGTGCATTTTAGTTCACAAAAAAATACAAATATTTGTGCAGATTTACTCAACATTAGGACGTCAAAAATGTAGATGAGTTTGTTTGTTTATCAGATTTGTAGTAATTAAGGATTACATCACATTTTCGCCAATAGATTGTCTGCGTCAGAATAAGAGTCCAAAAATCTGATAAAAACATCATTATGATCCACAAGCTAACTCCAGTCTATCAATTCACATCTTGTGAAATGAAAAGCTGCCTGTTTGTAACAGACATAATAGCTAAAATATGAGTCCATAATATTGCTTTCTCCTGTGAATAATTGTCTTGTCTGAATCAGGAGAGAAATAAGCACAGATCAAGCCCCATTTACAAGAGAAAACAGTGCCGTTCTAAAGAAAATAAGTTTTGATTTTGGTGCGAGAGGACAACGGGTATGGAATTGGTGTTATGGATTATAGACTTATATATTGTCCAGAAGTAACAGTTTGAAGTTTACACATTAAAAGATTACAAACTCTTTAAAAGTTGTTGTTTGGACTCGTATTCTAATGGCACTTAGATCCATTGGCCAAGTGATATAATGCTAAATGTCCCCAAATCTGAAGATGAAGTATGAAGAACGCAAGTCATCTACATCTTGAATGGCCTGAGGGTGAATCATTTTCAGTAAAATACATTTTTTGGGTGGACTAAAGTCAACATTTTCATTTGGGCTTTGTTGTGAACACAGTTTATCTTTTTTTTTTTTTCTACTTTCCAGCCAAACGACTTCTCCATCTCTCTGAAGGCGGTCTACAAGAACAAGCATTTCAAGGTGAAGCTAAAAGATGGACTCTACTGCATTGGGCAGCGCAAGTTCAACTCCATGGAGGATTTGGTGGAACATTACAAAAAGGCTCCCATATTTACCAGTGAACACGGAGATAAACTGTACCTGGTTAAAGCATTAAACTGAGCCTAATAAGACCTACAGACTCTGCAACATTTAACCCTATCTGCAAAAACATGAAACTAAATTGACTGTG